>NC_134697.1:81318783-81618783 GCF_050947455.1 Rhinoderma darwinii | reverse complement strand
CAACCAGAAGCTTAATGTTCATTTTGAATGAAAGTCAGAGCTCTCTCTGTATTGGCTACTTCCTACTAGGCAGATTCAGTATTTATTTGTATTTTTTTTAAATTAGAAGACAAACTTAGCTCCTTTCAACCCGAAAGACTATGACCTTCTGCTGATCTATTAGCATAAAAGGTCTATGGAGTGGCATTAGGTCCAGATTATCGGTCTAGCATCTATGGTCACATTTTTTGAAGGGAATGTATCATCGGAAAATTACATATTATTTAAATTAGGTTTTCCTTATAAACATACATATGTGTCCACCCTTACCTCTGCTTGAATTTAATAAAGGACTCCAATCTCCAATATCACGACATGGTAGCAAAACCCTTGAAGCCTGCAATTCACATCACAACCACTGGGAGGCAACATATATAGCATAAACATCTCGTGACAAAGTCATGTTTTCTTTCAAAGCTGGTCATCTCACACCACACATCTTAGGATATGTTGATTGAAGAGAAAAGATAAGAAAGAACACAACTATATCTTTTAAAATTTTTGGTATAGGCGAGATAGGCTAACATTTCAAATTTTCTGCAACTCATTTTTTAGCTTTGCTGGGTAGAATTGGGCAGGATTAACAGAGTCATCTCATTATCATTAGACGGCAGGGGATTTAATGACATATAACAGTTTTATTGTACTGCTGGAGTTCTAGATAAGGCAGAGTAGCAACATTATACAGATAAAACATGTGTACATCTCTCTTGCGTGTGTGTGCGTGTGTGTGTGTGTGTGTGTGTGTGTGTGTGTGTGTGTGTGATTTATTGCAGGCTGCTTACCAGCTGACAGAAAATAGTTATTGATTCTTAGTCTTCAGTAAGTGATGAAGACTAGGAGAGATGTATACAGAGCATTATCTGTGTATGCATTGTATGGAGCTGTAATTAAATCCCCGCCCTCTGCTGACCCTGTCCTAGTCTACACAGAAAAGCTTACAGGATTTTTTTAATATGGATAGTATACATTGGTGGGAAAAAATAAATCCTTAGAATAAAAAACCTAATGTAAATAATATGTAATGTTTTGACTAAACATTCACTTTAAAATGTTTTAAACAAGTGTATTCACCTGCTCTCTCAGGCTATATTCACATGACAATGAAAACCGGCTGTGCGACAGACAAGGATCACCAAGACATTTGTATAACAACCTAAAGACTCAAGGTAGATGTTAATGATAAACATAACTAGCACATACACTACCGTTCAAAAGTTTAGGGTCACTTAGAAATTTCCTTATTTTTGCAAGAAAAGCACAGTTTTCTTCAATGAAGATAACATTAAATTAATCAGAAATACACTCTATACATTGTTAATGTGCTAATGACTATTCTAGCTGCAAACTGTGTTTGCTAACTGTGTTAGAAGGCTAATGGATGATTAGAAAACACTTGAAAACCCTTGTGCAATTATGTTAGCACCGCTGTAAACAGTTTTGCTATTTAGAGGAGCTATAAAACTGACCTTCCTTTGAGCTAGTTGAGAATCTGGAGCATTACATTTGTGGGTTCGATTAAACTCTCAAAATGGCTAGAAAAAGAGAGCTTTCATGTGAAACTCGACAGTCTATTCTTGTTCTTAGAAATGAAGGCTATTCCATGCGAGAAATTGCCAAGAAACTGAAGATTTCCTACAACGGTGTGTACTACTCCCTTCAGAGGACAGCACACACAGGCTCTAACCAGAGTAGAAAGAGAAGTTGGAGGCCCCGCTGCACAACTGAGCAACAAGACAAGTACATTAGAGTCTCTAGTTTGATAAATAGACGCCTCACAGGTCCTCAACTGGCAGCTGCATTAAATAGTACCCGCAAATCGCCAGTGTCAACGTCTACACTGAAGAGGCGACTCCGGGATGCTGGCCTTCAGGGCAGAGTGGCAAAGAAAAAGCCATATCTGGAAAAAAGTGTTATGGACAGACGAATCGAAGTTTGAGATGTTTGGATCACACAGAAGAACATTTGTGAGACGCAGAACAACTGAAAAGATGCTGGAAGAGTGCCTGACGCCATCTGTCAAGCATGGCGGAGGTAATGTGATGGTCTGGGGTTGCTTTGGTGCTGGTAAAGTGGGAGATTTGTACAAGGTAAAAGGAATTTTGAATAAGGAAAGCTATCACTCCATTTTGCAACGCCATGCCATACCTTGTGGACAGCGCTTTATTGGAGCCAATTTCATCCTACAACAGGACAATGACCCAATGCACACCTCCAAATTATGCAAGAACTATTTAGGGAAGAAGCAGGCAGCTGGTATTCTATCTGTAATGGAGTGGCCAGCGCAGTCACCATATCTCAAGCCCATAGAGCTGTTGTGGGAGCAGCTTGACCGTATGGTACGCAAGAAGTGCCCATCAAGCCAATCCAAATTGTGGGAGGGCCTTCTGGAAGCATGGGGTGAAATTTCTCCCGATTACCTCAGCAAATTAACAGCTAGAATGCCAAAGGTCTGCAAAGCTGTAATTGCTGCAAATGGAGCATTCTTTGACGAAAGCAAAGTTTGAAGGAGAAAATTATTATTTCAAATAAAAATCATTATTTCTAACCTTGTCAATGTCTTGACTATATTTCCTAGTCATTTTGCAACTCATTTGATAAATATAAGTGTGAGTTTTCATGGAAAACACAAAATTGTCTGGGTGACCCCAAACTTTTGAACGGTAGTGTACGTACGGTACACAATTACACTATTTGAATGCAATACACTTAATTCAAGGTTCTTTTGGGGCATTGTCAGTTTCACATTTTTGTGTGGTTCGAAACTGGTCTTCCTTGGTAAGCTTAACCCTATAAAATGTACAAACTTTGCATTTTCAACCATAGGCATAAGTATAGGTAGTCAACCTAAATTAATGGTAAGGGGCCCATTGCACGTCTTAAAAAAAACAACTCCATTTCTTATATGCATATTAGCTTTGAATGGAGAATGACGAGGAACCAAAATGTATTTTAAGACCAGTGCCTTAGGCCTCATTTACACGAGCGTATTATACGCGCGTGCGACGCGCGTGCTTTTCACGCGTGTCGTACGCACCTATAATAGTCTATGGGGCTGTTTAGACGATGCGTGAATTTTGCGCTGCGTGAGTGCGTTGCGTAAAACTCACGACATGTTCTATATTCTTGCGTTTTTCACGCAACACGCACCCATTGACTTCAATGGGTGCGTGAAAACAACGCATGCCACACGGACGGTCCTGCGTTGCTTGCGCGAAAATCACGCAAGAGCTGTCAAAAGGATGAATGTAAACAGAAAAGCACCACGTGCTTTTCTGGTTACAAACATCCAAACGGAGTGTCAAATTAGAGATGAGCGCACCGAACTTCACCGGGTTCGGCCGAACTCGTTTTGACCGAACCCGGCAAAAAATGTTCGGGTACGCGACGTCAGGAGACAGTCACTGCCCACGGTGCTCAAAGACTTAAACTGTTTCAGCACCATGGACAGTGACTTTCGATCACAATATACATATACGTGTAAAAAAAAACAGAAGTTCGGACTTACCGATAAGTCCCGGCTCCTTCCTCCAGTCCGACCTCCCGGGATGACAATTAAGGCCAAGTGACAGCTGCAGCCAATCACAGGCCAATCACAGGCTACAGCCAATCACAGGCTGCAGCGGTCTCATGGCCTGACGCGTCATCCTGGGAGGTGGGGCCGGATGACAAGAGAGGGACGCGTCACCAAGGCAACGGCCGGGAGACCGGACTGGAGGAAGCAGGCAGTTCATGGTAAGTTTGAAAGTCTTTTTTTATTCACAGGTTGGTGTATATTGTGATCGGCATTCACTGTCGAAGGTGCTGAAAGAGTTACTGCCGATCAGTTAGCTCTTTCAGCACCTTGGACAGTGACGGGCGTTGACTAGCCTCATCTCTATGATGGCGGCTGCGCGAAAATCACGCAGCCGCGCATCATACACGGATGACACACGGAGCTGTCAATTGCCTTTTGCGCACGCAAAACGCAGCGTTTTTTTGCGCGCGCAAAACGCACACGCTCGTGTAAATGAGGCCTTAGTGAAAGAGATACGATTTCAAGTTTTGTTATGGTTACCATATTGGTTGTTACATGTGAAATGTTTTAAAAATCTAAAATCTCTTTATGAGAAAAAAAGCATTCTTTTATAGCAAAGCCACCGATCAGTCAGCCCAAGGCAAGAAGAAGAGGGCTTACACACCTCTTCTGAAAACAGCTCAATAAAAGTTAAGTGTGGCAAGGCCATAAATCCATTAACCCCAGTAAAGGGTCCAGCCTCAGGCCAATGTGTTGAAGTGGGGGGAAACCAAATCTCCTGCTGGTGCTAGTTGGGATTTGAAGGTGACAGTAGGAAGATAAAATTGTTCACAGGGTCATGACCCTGTCGATTTCGATCACATTGCTGCCACAGTGTTTTCTTTACAGGTAGTTCATCGAAGCAAACACAACAAACTTTTAAAACCCATTGAATTCATTTGAAGTAGACAAAAAAGAATCAATTTGAATAACTTATTTTTTTTCAAATAGTCTAAAAACACCCATAAACCATCGATATAAAATACAGTAGTGTTTCAGTTCGTATATCCGAAAATAAAACTTATCTACTTGCTTTACCAATTAATCAGTAACAATTGAGCTATGAATAAACAATAAAAAAATTAGGTATACCAAATAGTCAAAATCACAGATCCTTAACCCCTTAATGACCGGGCCTGAAAAGACCTTAATGACTAAGCCAGATTTGTTAAATCTGGTATGTCTGACTTTATCAGAGAATAACTCTGCGAAAGTTTTGAATATCCAAGTAATTCTGACATTGTTTTTTCGTCACATGTTGTACTTTATTTTAGTGGTAAAAGTAGACTGATAAGATTTGCGGAAATTAATGAAAAAATAGAAAAACTGAAGAAATTTTGTAAAAATTATAATTTACCTATTTTTAACTGCAATATGTCACATATGTACATGCATACTGTACAATTTTTTTTATTAAATATATATTTCCATCGCTTTACACTATTTTGGCAGCACTTTTGAAAAAAAATATTTTTTTATGGAGCAATTTAGAAGACTTACAAGTTTAGTAATGATTTTATAACTTTTGAAGTACATTTTGTTTTCCTGCACCAAGCCAGGTTTTCAGAGGCTCATAGGTGTCAGAATGGTGGAAACCCCACAAGTGACACCATTTTGAAAACTACACCCCTTAAGGTATTTATTAAGGGGTGTTGTAAGTATTTTGACACCACAGTTTTTTTTTAAGAATTCATGCAAAGCAGGCGTAAAAACATATAATTTCACTTTTTTCATAAAAGTATCACTTTGAAGACCGATTTCTTTGTAAAGCGACCATGAGAATGAAGAAATGCACCCCAAAATCTATCACCCTGTTTCTCCTGTTTTCAAAAATGCCCACATTGTGACCCTAATGCGTTGCCTGGACACACGGCAGGGCCCGAAAGGAAGGGAGCAACCGGAGGCATTCAGGTCTCATTTTTGCTTGAAAATGTTTTAGGCCCCACTGTACATTTGGAGAGGTTTTGAACTGCCAGAACGATAGAAACTCCCCATAAACGACCCCATTTAGAAAACTAGACACCTTAAGGTATTTATCTAGGGGTGTAGTGAGTATTTTGACACAACAGTTTTTTGCTAAATTTAATGCATAGCAGGTGAAATTAAAAAAAAAACACTTTTTATATAAAAGTATCACTTTGAAGACCGATTTCTTTGTAAAGCGAACATCAGAATGAAGAAACACACCCCAAAATATATCACCCTGTTTCTCCTGTTTTCAAAAATGCCCACATTGTGACCCTAATGCGTTGCCTGGACACACGGCAGGGCCCGAAAGGAAGGGAGCAACCGGAGGCATTCAGGTCTCATTTTTGCTTAAAAATGTTTTAGGCCCCACTGTACATTTGGAGAGGTTTTGAACTGCCAGAACGATAGAAACTCCCCATAAACGACCCCATTTAGAAAACTAGACACCTTAAGGTATTTATCTAGGGGTGTAGTGAGTATTTTGACACCACAGTTTTTTGCTAAATTTAATGCATAGCAGGTGAAATAAAAATAAAAAAACACTTTTTATATAAAAGTATCATTTTGAAGACCGATTTCTTTGTAAAGCGACCATCAGAATGAAGAAACACACCCCAAAATATATCACCCTGTTTCTCCTGTTTTCAAAAATGCCCACATTGTGACCCTAATGCGTTGCCTGGACACACGGCAGGGCCCGAAAGGAAGGGAGCAACCGGAGGCATTCAGGTCTCATTTTTGCTTGAAAATGTTTTAGGCCCCACTGTACATTTGGAGAGGTTTTGAACTACCAGAACGATAGAAACTCCCCATAAACTACCCCATTTAGAAAACTAGACCCCTTAAGGTATTTATCTAGGGCTGTAGTGAGTATTTTGACCCCACAGTTTTTTGCTAAATTGAATGCATAGCAGGTGAAATAAAAAAAACAAACACTTTTTATATAAAAGTATCACTTTGAAGTCCGATTTCTTTGTAAAGCGACAATGAGAATGAAGAAACACCCCTCAAAATCTATCACCATGTTTCTCCTGTTTTCAAAAATTCCCCCATTGTGACCCTAATGCGTTGCCTGGACACACGGCAGGGCCCGAAAAGGAGGTAGCACCCGAAGACTTTCAGGACACACATTTTGCTTGAAAATGTTTCAGGTCCCATTACACATTTATAGAGGCACTGAGCTGCCAAAAAGATAGAAACTCCCCATAAATGACCCCATTTTGAAAACTAGACCGCTTAAGGTATTCATCTAGGTGTGTACTAAGTATTTTGACCCCACAGTTTTCGCAGGAATTAATGCAAAGCAGGTGGAAAGAAAATTTTATTTCACTTTTTTTCACAAATGTAAATATCCCCATTGTGGCCCTAATGTGTTTCCTGGACACACGGCAGGACCCAAAAGGAAGGGAGCACCCGGAGGCTTTCAGGACACACATTTTGCTTTGAAAATGGGAGGATTCTACTTTTCTAGATTGAGAAATAGATGTCCCTAACAGTTTCTACACCCTATGACTATGTCGTGCTAAGAAAGCAGCTGTCCTGAAATCATGTCAGTCCATAGACATTATGTATATCAACCCGCTCTGATATATAGTAAGTTAGAGTGGGAAAATGTATTAAACTGTTGGCGGAAAAAGGCAATATATCCAAAAAAAAGGAGGAAGAATGTATCCATCTATGTGGAAAACTAGAGCATGTTCACAGGATGAAAGAAAATTTGTAGGGCTGTTGTAAAGGATCTGCCAGGCACTACGTCTGTGGATACTCCCAGGATTAATCAGTCGACACCTGAGGCCAGACCTCTTAGACTGACACCAGCTCCCACCAATCAGGGTGGCAGGCTCAGGAGTGGGAGAGCCTATCGCGGCCTGGTCAGTCGGAGTTAGCTCCGCCCCCTGTCCATTTATACCTGCCGTTTTCTCTTCCTCATTGCTTGTGATTCTTCTTGGATTCCTGGCCCCACTGCTGCCTTGCTCCAGCCTGCTTCTGCCTTGCTTCAGTTCCCGCTTATCCTGCTTCGCTCTGCCCCTGGCTTTCTTCCTGCTCCGTGCTCTGCGTTTGTATACTCCATTACATCCTGATCCTGACGGGCTCGTTCACCACTCCGTTTCCTCACGGTGTTCCGTGGGCTACTGCCCCTTCCCTTGCTTGTTCCCTGTTTGTATCCCCTTGCACTTAGCGTAGGGACCGCCGCCAAGTTGTACCCCGTCGCCTAGGGCGGGTCGTTGCAAGTAGGCATGGACAGGGCGGTGGGTAGATTAGGGCTCACTTGTTCCCTTCACCTCCTTCCTGCCATAAAATAGAGGGTATTGACTCCACCCCCTCAACCCTGTATCCTTCTGCTTGGAGCTGCCCCCATCCTTTCGCATACACGACGTCTTTCATGCCTCCCTCCTTAAACGCTGCTCCCCGTCCTGGTCCCCATCGAGGAAACCTCCTGTTCCCGTTCTCAACCCTGAGGGGGTGGAATTCGAGGTGGCCAAGATTGTGGACAGTAGGATGATCCCGGGCTCCCTCCAGTACCTGGTCCATTGGAGAGGATACGGGCCGGAGGAGAGGACTTGGGTACCTGCTCGAGATGTTCACGCTGGGGTATTGGTCAGGAGGTTCCACCTTCTCTTCCCCACTAAACCGGGTCCTCTTAGTAAGGGTCCGGTGGCCCCTCATAAAAGGGGGAGTACTGTAAAGGATCTGCCAGGCACTACGTCTGTGGATACTCCCAGGATTAATCAGTCGACACCTGAGGCCAGACCTCTTAGACTGACACCGGCTCCCACCAATCAGGGTGGCAGGCTCAGGAGTGGGAGAGCCTATCGCGGCCTGGTCAGTCGGAGTTAGCTCCGCCCCCTGTCCATTTATACCTGCCGTTTTCTCTTCCTCATTGCTTGTGATTCTTCTTGGATTCCTGGCCCCACTGCTGCCTTGCTCCAGCCTGCTTCTGCCGTGCTTCTGCCTTGCTTCAGTTCCCGCTTATCCTGCTTCGCTCTGCCCCTGGCTTGCTTCCTGCTCCGTGCTCTGCGTTTGTATACTCCACTACATCCTGATCCTGACGGGCTCGTTCACCACTCCGTTTCCTCACGGTGTTCCGTGGGCTACTGCCCCTTCCCTTGCTTGTTCCCTGTTTGTATCCCCTTGCACTTAGTCAGCGTAGGGACCGCCGCCAAGTTGTACCCCGTCGCCTAGGGCGGGTCGTTGCAAGTAGGCAGGGACAGGGCGGTGGGTAGATTAGGGCTCACTTGTTCCCTTCACCTGCTTCCTGGCATAACAGCTGTAATGACTTTATTATTTAAAGTAACTGGTCATACAACGTCTCTTTAGCTCCATCAATCCCTATATAAGGGACGAATGTGCCAAGTGGCGCGGTACACCATAACAAGCCCCTGCCCGGCAAGGTAGGAACTGCCATGTGCACAAAACAACCAATCACCTGTAGAATATATAAAGGGGCAGTGTCCCACACCGTATGTATAGATACAGTAAAGGACCACTACTCCCCAAATTAATGTCGCTATTTCTAGAAGTATTGTCGGGTGTAAGAGGTCCACCAAAAACCCGAACAAAACTGTAATAAAGCCCATAGTGTATTGATAAGGACAAAACAGGGACTTATGCATAGACCGGGGTTGGAAGGACAATCGGAACAATAATATCGTGACTCACTTCGCTGTCCTCGTTTGCTGCAGACCCGACACCGTTTTTGGGGTATTTTTGGTTAGATGTTGAAGGGATGGGGTGTAAAAAATGTTTTTCAACAAGTCGGTGTACATCCTCTGACTCATGGACTACTCTCTGGTCTGCAGATTGAAATAGGAGATCTTCAATCACTTTCTCCTGAAATTCAAAGAATGTCGCCCTGCCCGCTGATTTTTTGTACAGGACAAATGCGTTCTGCATCGCAACCTGAATTTGTTATAGCCGATGACACACACAGGCTTTCGTCTATCTGCAGAGGCCCCACGTTCTCTAATAGTTGCTGTTGCACTTGAATGGACAGTGCTGATCATGTAGACGTCCTTGCGGTCACGAAATTTTAAAGCCAGCATCTTCTCAATTTGAAAAGTGCATGACTCCCCCTTTCGTAGTTTTTTATCCACAAGTTGACGTGGGAAACCTTTGCGATTCCTGCATATTGTGCCACAGGCTCCGGTGTTGGCACAATGAAGGGCGCTAAACAATGGCACACTGGTATAAAAACTGTCCGTGTATACATGATACCCCTTGTGTAGGAAAGGGCCAATTAAATCCCACATAATCTTACGAGTGGTACCAATATTTGGAGGGCACCCTGGTGGATTAAATTCACTGTCTTTACCCTCGTAGATCTTAAATGCACATGTGTAGCCAGTAGTGCTTTCACATAATTTGTAGATCTTTACCCCGTATTTTGCACTTTTTGAGGGTATGAATTTACGGAATGAGAGACGCCCTTTGAAATTTGTGGGATTCCACAACCTGGCATTAGGTGACGAAGGCTTATTGGCAATGTACTGCCTGGCATACAAATTTGTTTCCTGCACAAAATGTTCCAAAACTTGGTCCGTAATAAAAATATAAAAATAATTTAGTGGTGAAAAATTACTGACATTGGGACTTATGCCAGGAGTAGCAATAAAGTAATTTATGGTGGGAGAAAATAAACTCATGGGTTCCCACACTAAATCGGTTTGGTGGGGTTGTGCAATTTCAGGGGCTGCACTTTGAACGGACGTTGTGGCAACTGCGCCGTCTCCCATATCACTGGTGCTGGGTCTCATATCCATAGAATCCCTTGAAGCGACACTTTCGCTGTCGCTTTCAAGTAAGGCTGGGTTCACACAACCTATTTTCAGACGTAAACGAGGCGTATTATGTCTTGTCTTACGTCTGAAAATAAGGCTACAATACGTCGGCAAACATCTGCCCATTCATTTGAATGGGTTTGCCGACGTACTGTGCAGACAACCTGTCATTTACGCGTCGTCGTTTGACAGCTGTCAAACGACGACGCGTAAAAATACAGCCTGGTCAAAAGAAGTGCAGGACACTTCTTTGGACGTTTTTGGAGCCGTTTTCTCATAGACTCCAATGAAAACCGCTCCAAAAACGGACGTAAAAAACGCAGCGAAAACGCAGAGAAAACCGTGAGTTGCTCAAAAAACGTCTGAAAATCAGGGTCTGTTTTCCCTTGAAAACAGCTCCGTATTTTCAGAAGTTTTTGGTCTCTACGTGTGCACATACCCTAAAAGCTCAACTTCAGATGCAGAATCCGTATCTGAGCATAGCATCTGATAGGCTTCCTCAACGCTGTATCTTCTGGCAGCCATAATGATAATACAGTCTAAACCGCAAATAATAAATGGAACTAGCGGTTTCAATTTTTTTTTTATCAACTAAGGCCTCATGCACACGACCGTAAAAACACACGTTATTGCGGGTCGTAATTACGACCCGCAATAACGGGTTCATAGACTTCTGTTACCCACTGTTACCTTCCCGTTTTCTCACGGGAAGTTGCCCGTGCCGTTAAAAAAATAGATCATGTTCTATTTTTCTATTTTACGGGCCGTGCTGCTATACTTTATAATGACAGCACGGCTCGCAAAAGCGGCCGGCTGCCCGCGGCTGGCCGTGCCCGGCCGTGCTCGTAATTACGAGTCGTAATTTACGAGCACGGTCGTGTGCATGAAGCCTAATCAACTAAGAACACTAAAAGAATGAAACTTTTTTTTTTTTTTTTTTTAGTTTTTTTTTTTTTTCAAACCTAAACCTAAACCCTACGCCTAACACAAACCGTAAACCCAAGCCCAGAACAGCACCCTACGCCGTCTAAGGCCCCATGCACACGAACGTGTTTTTGCGGCCGCAATTCCCCCGAAAATCCACGGGAGAATTGCGGCCATGCACACGACCGTAGTTTTTGCGGTCCTTGCACGGCCCGGGAGCCGATTGAAAACAATGGTGGCGGCCATGTGCATGTCCCGCGATTTGCGGGCGGCCTGCGGCTGACAGTCCGCAGCCGGCCGACCCGAAAATCACGGCCGTGCACACGGCTACGGTCGTGTGCATGAGGCCTAACAGCGTACACGCCGTCTAACAGCGTACCCTAAAAAGAAAGTAGTTTATAGTACGATTCTTAGTATATACAGTAAATATATTTATATTTATATATATATCTATATACTATATACTATAAAATACTGAAAAAAATGTGTTTTTTTTTAAATAAACTGTGTAAGGGACAAGTGATTTTGTGTGGGGACACTGACACACTTGTATCTGTTTCTCTCCACAGCTAGAACAGTGAGGAGAAACAGATACATGTTTTTACTTTTATTTTACAGTAGTGATCACTATGATTGGATCTCATAGTGATCACAAAAGATCAGGAACCAATACTAGCAACAGCTCGTTCTTAGAGCAGGAGCTGTCATTTAGACACACCCGGCGGCTCTGTACGCAGTAACAGCATGTGACCGCTGTGATTGGCTGTCACAGCGGTCACGTGCTCTTACGACGAAATCGGCAGGTCCTGATGGCTGCACTAAGAACCGGACCTGTTACATACAGCCGGTTTTTAGTGCAGACTTGACCAGGCTGCCGTTAAACCCACTCTACTACAGCGACGCCAAAAGGCGTCGCTGTAGACTGAGTACCTGCACCGCCTGACGTCAAAAGACGGTGGGCGGTCGTTAAGGGGTTAAAGGCTATGTATACATTCGTGTATCAGTGTTTGGTGCAACTTTCTAATTCATTTTTATTAAATATTTATTTAACTTTTTGAGGATACAGCTGCTTTGTATTCTGTATACAGAGCAGCTGTAACCTGCGCTGAATCCTGTATCAGCCTGGTCAGCGGGAGTAACGGGCTCAGTGTCAGCTGTTACCGATCACGTCTAAGTTCATAACTTAGATGTGATCGATTACAGGTGGATACTACGTGTCCGACATGAAGGACCCAATTTCACTGAACCCATTAGTGCCGCTGACCTGACGGATACAGGTTTTAGCGCTAGATACAGCTGCTCTATATACAGAATACAAAGCAGCTGTATCCCAAAAAGTAAAAATAATTATTAATAAAATGTAATTACAAAGTTGCACCAAACACACTGATACACGGTTTTATTTTTTTTTAAATATCGCTTTCGAAGGTGTACATAGCCTTTAAGCATATAACAAGAATGTCCCAGTTTACACTAGCCACAAGCTCAGTGTGATGTTTATGGGTTCATAAGAAGATGCCTTTGAGGCCTTCACCTGCACTCAAGTGTACCAATAGGAACAGTCAGAAATTGTTTCTTTATTTCAGACTACAAATGCAGGATATTTTGAGCGACTATATTTCTCTGTCTGCTCAAAGTTTATTGCCCTAAAAGACGTATCCATTGAACGGCTGACAGACTGCTCCATGGGCATTGAGCTACATTTGGCAGCCTTGTGAGAGTTGTAGGCTTGTGTGTGCATTGGAGATTGTAGGCGGATAGCTCAATACTATATAGGCCTCATCATCCATCAGGTATTCTAAAGGAAACTCTTATTATATATATTCATACCCTTAAAAGTCATATTCTGGTGTTTCTGTGGGTTTTGTCTTACAGTTTTTTAGACTTACACCCCACAAAAATAAGAAAATAAGCAGTAAAGTTTAGATAGTACATTACATAGGAATAATACTTAGAATCAAACAGTAAAGCTTAAGTTTTATTGACCTGGTGCAAACGCTATAAACGCCAAGTATGTGACCATATATAATATCCCGGTGTATAGAATCTATATACACAAAAAAACATACCTCTGAATGATTACATCACTGTACAAGTATGTACAGTTATCAATTATAGCACTGAAGTATTTATAAGCTGCAGGGAACATAGGGGCTTAGCTAGGGGGGGCAGGCGTTGCAACTAGGAGGGAAGGTAGGGGGGGGCGTTGACGCTCTGGCCGGGGCTCCCTCTAAAAGCGGAAACCCCGGCCAGAGCGTTGCCGACACTCTGGCCGGGGATTCCGCCCCAACAGGGAGCCCCTGATGTCTCTGTCCATATATGGACAGGGCTCCTCCTGGAGCGAAATCCCCGGCCAGAGCGTTGCCGATGCTCTGGCTGGGGTTTCCGCTCCTGGAGGAGCCCCTGATGTCACTATCTATATATGTACAGTGAAGTCAGGGACTCCTCCAGGAGGGAAATCACTGGCAAGAGCATTGGCGACGCTCTGGCTGGGAATTCCGTTCCTAGGAGGTTGCCCTTGATGTTACCGTCCATATATGGACAGTGACATCAGGGGCTCCTCCGAGAGAGCAATACCTGGCCAGAGGGTCGGCAACGCTCTGGCTGGGGATTCCACCCTTAGAGGGAGCCCTAATGGCGCTATCTACAGGGAGGGGGTATAGCGCTATCTACTGGGGTGAGTGTGGCAATATCTACAGGAGGGCTGTGTGGCTTAATCTACAAGGTGGGGGTTTGGCACTATCTACTAGGGGTTGGGTGTGGCACTATCTTCAGGGAGGCATCTGGCACTATCTATTAGGGGGAGTATAGCTTAAGCTTATAGCTGTAAGGGGGGTTGTGTGTGGCACTATCTACTGGGGTGAGTGTCACAAAAACTACAGGGGGCTGTGTGGCACTATTTACAAGGGGCGGCTTTGTGGCAGTATCTACAAGGGGGTGACTGTCTACAAGAGGGGGGCTATGTGGCAATATCTACAGGGGGCGTGTAACACTATCTACAGGGGGGCTGTGTGGCACTATCTACAAGGGGGCTGTGTGGCACTATCTACAAGGGGGGTGTGTGGCACTATCTACAAGGGGGGTGTGTGGCACTATCTACAAGGGGGGTGTGTGGCACTATCTGCAAGGGGGGTGTGTGGCACTATCTACAAGAAGAGGCTGTTCATTATGTCACCATATTGTCTCATTAGCCTCCGTTATTTAATCTGTTTTAGCCCGGCACTAAACTCTATGTTTATTTTCTTTTAATTTATTGTTATGTTAACTACTTTATATAACTATACTGCTTGTAAAATGTACAAATAGTTTTATGTGAGAGTTCTATAAAAAAAAAAATACATCTCATTGATTAGTAGAGAAAGCAAACATGGCGAGGGGGAAGGAGATGTCAGGAAAGAGGTTGGGGGGGCGCCAAACGGAATCTTTGCCCCGGGTGCAGGAGAACCCAGCTACGCCTCTGCCCAGTGTAATCTTGGCACCCCTTATTGCTACTCCATTGCCCTGAATATTTAGTAAAACGATGCAGGACAATTCATATTTAGTTACAGCCTAGAACTAACATTCGGTGTGACAATAGACCTCAATAAATACGACATTCTGCAATCTAAGATACGACAAAGCTGTAATATCCTACAGAGATCATGTCATTCTGATGTTTTATTTATCAAAATGACATATTGATGGACCATCCCTTCTTCAGCAATACCCTAACTCCAGTACCACTAGTAGTGCTAGGTACCAAGGCAGAACACACTTAAATCAACTATAAAGGAATAATCTATTGAGATATCTTGCATTGTATAAAAAGAGCAATGCAGCATGTGAGAAAACATATAAGATATTGCTGGGTCAAATGTCCTCAGTAGCCATCTTATCATGTTAAGACCCTGATGTAAGAGTAGACTTTGGGACATACGGTCCACCATGCACGTGGATGCATTTTTGCTATTATGGTAGGAATGACTGTGGCAGAGACTGTGTATACAGCAATGTTTGAAGTTTTTTTGTCACACAGTTAAAACATGATCAAGGGATATGTATAGTCGTAACAAACGTCAGAATTAGTTTACATGTATGTAGCGAGAGAATTCAAGATTTGCCCACGATCAGACAAACATTCCAGCACTGGAAAAGTCTTTAAACCACAATGGCCATACACATTAGATGAGCATCGGCCAATTGCACCAATTTTGGCAGGACTGGACGACTACCTAATGTGTATGCGGGCCTCATGACTTTCCCCCCCGACGGCAGATGCCGATGGAGAGAAGGAGCGGGCAGTTGTATTTCAACATGCCCGATTCTTTTGCTCTCAGGGGAGATAAGCTGCCAGCAGAGGTGTCTGCAGCGGCTTACTCCCCTTTCCTTGTTTAGAATACATCCATACTCAGCCGATCAAAGAGAGCATGCTTATTTAGGGATCGGGAGGAATAGCTATTGGTCGGACGATTGTTCGACTGACAGCAATCTAATGTGTATTAAAAAATATGATTTCAATCTAAAATTCTATTAGATTGCAATTAATTTATTAAAATTATTCCTTTGACTTATAAATAAAAATTCACTATTTGTTATTAAAGGGTTTCTCTCATGATTTAGGCCCCATGCACATGACCATGTCCGCAATCACGGCCCGCGATTGCGGGCACGGCCGGCCGCCGACTGCCACCCGCATTTTCACGCCGTACTCCCATACAAAGTATGGGAGCACGGCCCGCAAAATGCAAAAGAACGGACATGTTCCATAATTTTCGGAACATTTCTACGGCACGGACACCCATCCGTAGCACTACGGAAAGGTTTCCGCGTTCAATGAAAGTGAATGGGTCCATTTTTGCGGACCACAACTGCAGTCCGCAAAAACTGAGGTTTTTTACAGTCGTGTGCATGGGGCCAGACATTGGTGGTACAGTATATGACTGGAATATGCCACTAACGTCTGAACCGTAAGAGTCCGACTGCTGTGACCCCACCGATCGCTAGAAAGAAGATGACTTTTCTGTACAATACAAACACGACTGTAGAATTTATCTGTGTGAGGGTATCAAAGATGTAGCTTTTTAGTTCTTATCATCCCTCTATCCTGTGCGGCACCTTGCCCCTGCCCTGCAGCACGCTTGTCTGCTTCATTTACCTATGAAAGCAGATGTTAGCTTTGACAGTAAAGTCAGTAGCCCAGGCAATGATTGAAGGCACTATGTGAATATTTGGACTCTTTACTCTCTTTCTTTGTTGGGTCTTGTTCAAAAGCCCTTGGCTATTCCTGCTTCCCTGAAAAGTAAGTAGACTAGGTAGAATACCAAGTGTGGGGAAGGTAATGGTGAGTCAGTATGAAAATATTGAGGAATAGTCTCGCCGCTTTCATTAGCCACATTAGGATAAGAGCTGTTAAAATAGCATTGGTCTGTATATGACCTGCAGCTGAAAACACAAGACACTTTTATTTCCTGTAAACACGAGAACACTCATACCAAGTTAATACAACATGACCCTGACATTTTCTTTCTATATAATTTCCTTTATGTGGCAGCCCTGATTCCAGAACTAGTCCAAAAGCAAAATGCTCCATTGGTGTATTGCTTTATTGTACTCTACACCATTTTGGATTTCCAATATTTTGGCCATGGAATTGACAAAAGATTTTTGACTTTTTTTCTTACAGGTATATTCAAGTGCATATACTGATCAGGGTGATACCCAAAACAAATTTTAAATTGGGCACATTGCTTTAGGGCCATCGTTTGATTTTAACAATGCTAGACTTCACTTACACCCCTCCACCCTGCACCCCTATACAGGCAGTGCTGTAGATCTTGAGATAGAGGTAAAGCGGTGGAAAGTGACATTGATATGCTGTTCCAGCGAACTCATTACCATACTTGTAAGGCTGCGTTCACATCTGCATCAGGGTTCCGTTGGAGCTTTCTGTCAGAACAGAGCCCTGATGGACACCTACGGAAAACATAGGTTTCCGTTTGCATCACCATTGATTTCAATGGTCACGGATCCGGTGCAAATGGTTTCAGTTTGTCTCCGTTGTGCAAGGTTTCCGTCGTTTTGATGGAATGAATACCGTAGTCGACTGCGCTATTCATTCCGTCTAATCGACAGAACCCTTATACAACGATGACAGACGGAAACCATTGGCACTGGATCCGTCACCATTGAAATCAATGGTGACGGAAACGGAAACCTATGATTTCCATTTGTTTTAGTCATAGTTCCATTCTGACGGAAAGCTCCAAAAGCTCAGAATAGAGCCTTAACTGATATGTGAATGAAGCCTAACCTGTGCATCTGCACAAGGGCCCAGTGAGCAAGATGGTCCTCTGCTATCTTATGGCTCATTCAGACGAGCGTATATGTAGTGCATGTGATGGCTGTTAAAACAACGGCCGTCACACAGGCTCATGTACTTCAATGGGCCCATTCACACGACCGTTGTTTCAACGGAGCGTGTGAAGGGTTCATGAAAAAATAGGACAAGTCCTATTTTACCGCGTGTCATGCATCCCTCCATAAACCCTAGTCTATGGGGGATCCGTGACAACGCGCCCCACACGGATGCACCTCGGACGTGAAAACCCGCCGTTTTTCACGTCTCAGGTTAGCTATGCTCGTCTGAATGTAGACTTAAAAGCAGTTTACGAGCAGTCTATTAGATTGCAGGACAGGGAATAAGCTAATGAGTTCCTTGGCTTACAATGACTGGTTGATTTGTTATACCTGGAGGGACATAAAGGGGGTGCTCTATGAGGAGCTATTCTAGAGCAAGTGGTCTATATACTGTTCTTGCAAAGGGGTCCTCTGCTGTTTGTGTCCACACCGATGCTGTTGAGTACGGGAACTTCCACCGATACCAGTGGTGTGCCATCTCAGACACAAAGGAAGGATTTTTTTTTTTAAAACAAACAAAAAAACAAAAGTAAACTTTCATATACAGTATAAGACTAATGTATGCACATCTAGTACAGAATGAATGCTGCAAATAGGGTTCTGCTTGGAAATTCTTCTAAAGTTCATAGGAGGAAGCCATAATTGCTTTTGCTATGATTATTGCTTTATTAGGATTATTATAATTGCAGTTTGATTAAAAGCCTGAGGGGTTGCGGGTAAATGACACAGTGTTTTTAAAAGGTTTAATGGTATTATGATGTTTCATAAACAGAAAGCAAACAGTGAGACGCAAACATCAATATCTTGTGTTCCATAATAGGTTGGCAAGATGTGGGATGGATTTTGGCGCCACACCAAATTTATCAGCCATAAACTAACGAGGCTGATGCGCTTTACTGGATGGCATGGTGGCATTTGCCCATAGAGTATTAAAGGTTTCTGATACAATTCCCTTCACAAAGGAGTTACATGAACTCCTGTGTATCCGGATGTGCTTTTCAGGAGTCCCCTACGGGTTCAGATTAGAACAGGAGGAAACCGGCATATCATGTCCTATATATTTATCCAGCTGCTGTCTCAATGGGGGAGACTTGGTCTAATGCTTAAAACAACCGATATATTGTGCTATATATTAACCCCTTTTCTACCGGAAGACATTACCAATATTATAATAAATAAATCATTTTTTTTTTAGCATATTAGTATTTCAATGGCTAGATTGATAATGTAATATTTGCTTCTATTGTACTATTATATTCAGGGGCACAGTTTATGATACTATTATATTTAGAAGCATAGAGTGTGGCATCATGAGAAATGTAATCTTCATTTATAGGTGGATGTTGGAAAAGTGAGGAGCTGAAGAAATGGGCCGTGCCCTGAAGAAGTCTGCACCAGATGGAGAAAAAAAGAGAAAAAGAATCTGAGACATCACCTGTGAGTCACTCAATGTAAATGTTTATTCTCCCTGTGACTGATCAGTACTGTAGTCACTGTATGATCTGCAGCGAGATGACGGATAGTAGCATTCTTCTATGTTAAATAGCAACTCCCAGCATAACCTAACCATTGTTCAGGCTATACTGGGAGCTGTTGTTTTATGTCGTACAAATTTATACAGCAGGGGTTAAACTGAATTTGCAAATGATCTCTGTACTGAACTGTATTTGTTCTGGTGCTATATATATGTACTGAGCTCAGGTTCTGTTGCCGCATATATGTACTGAGCTTGGTTCTCCGTCTGTATATTTGTATTGATCTTGGTTCTGAGGCTGTATATATGTACTGAGTTTGGTTGTGGGGCTTTATATATGTACTGAGCTTGGTTCTGGTGTGGTATATATGTACTGAGCTTGGATGTTGGGCTTTATATATGTACTGAGCTTGGTCCTGGTGTGGTATATATGTACTGAGCTCGGTTCTGTTGCTGTATATATGTACTGAGCTGGGCTCTGTTGCTGTATATATGTACTGAGCTGGGCTCTGTTGCTGTATATATGTACTGAGCTTGGTTCTGGTGCTGTATATTTGTACTGAGCTTGGTTCTGGGGCTGTTTATATTTACATTCTCCTAAGGTAAAAGTAGATGCTAA
The DNA here is from genome assembly GCF_050947455.1 of Rhinoderma darwinii. Taxonomy (NCBI): domain Eukaryota; kingdom Metazoa; phylum Chordata; class Amphibia; order Anura; family Rhinodermatidae; genus Rhinoderma; species Rhinoderma darwinii. The sequence continues at coordinate 81,599,029 of NC_134697.1, read as the reverse complement.
AATCTACTTTTACCTTAAGAGAAGGTAAATATATACACTAATAACTAAACCCAAAAAACCATGGAGGAATCTCAGTTTTTTCCAATTCACCCATTATATGGTACTTTACATGGTGCCAATAAAAACTACAACTCCTCCCGCAACAAAATAATCCTTCACACACCACTCCATTGACACAAAAATAAAAAAGTTATAAAGCTCCTGACCACTTTAGTGTCTCAAAATATTCGGCTTTCTCTCTTCTGCTTTTACGGCTAATTCAAAACCGTTCCAGATCTGTGGCCGCCTAAACAGAAATCTGCAAATATATACGGTACAGCGTCTTCAAAGTTCTGTCTTCAGAGTTTGGGGGGGGGGGGCCAGATTTGAAAAAGTGCCCAGCGCCCATGGTACCCTTAATCCGCCCCTGGTTCTGCCACAGCGACATGAAAAGGCAGCCTTATGACATAAGCCCGACACTGGCGTCCCGTGCCTAAAGACAGCCGGGCTTCTGTTCTAACAGGTGGGATTGATGTTAGCTTCGATCCTGCCCGTTTAACCCATTAGATGCCGTGGTCAATAGTGACCATAGCATCTATGTGGTTTCAGAGGGAGGGCACTCCTTCTATCCCCCCATTGGCACCCTTGCGAGGAAAAATCCCAAGTATAAAAAAATGGAAAAAAACCTACTTTTTCCCCTTTACAAAATGCATTATTATGAAAAAACAAAATTAAAAAAAAATCTACACATAATTGGAATCGCTGCGTCCGTCACGAACCAAACTATAAAACTATGTTGTTATTTGACCTACATGGTGAACGCCGTTCCAAAAATAAAACTATGGTACAATTGCTGTTTTCTGTTCATCCTGCCTCAGAAAAAAAAAGCGATAGAAAGCGATCAGAAAGTTGTATGTACCCCAAATGAAACAAATTAAAACTGCAAAAAAATAAACCCTCATGCAGCTACATCGGCAGAAAAATAAAAATTTATTGTGCAAAAGCAGTAAAACATAAAAAAAAACAATATAAATGTGGTATTGCCATAATAACAATGACACATAGAATAAAGTTATCATATTATTTATACCACCCGATAAACGGTGTAAATTAAGGACACCACAAAAATATTACCCTACAAAAAAGTTAATAAAAGTTAATCAATAAATTCTATGTAGCCCAAAATGGTGGCATTAAAAATACAAGTTCCACAAAAAAAGAAGTCTTTTCACGGCTATGTCTAACTCTACATATAATAAAACTCTAAACTTTGCGTGTCTATACATTGGAAATAGTTGCGAAAAAAAATAATTGGGGGGATGAAGGATAAGTGATAGAATGCATTAAGATCATTTTTGGAATTTTTGTCTGTTTGTTTGCGCCCGCATCACGCAAAAACGACTGACCCAATTCAGATGGAGTTTTTAGAAAAACATAGGGGTCAACTTGAAGTAACATTGAGTTTTCATTTCATCGCAATCGTTTCACTCAATCAGAAGATATGCAAATGTATTGTTTTTCAGACATTAATTTACATTGCATTAGTGCAACAACAGCGAACACATGGAAACCATGGCAACCAATCACATTTTTACTTTCATTTTGTATTGTTTTGGAAAAATAGACATCAGTAGGTTGCTATGGGCAACTGCTCCAAATTTCATCTACACTGATTGTTATATAAGGGAGAGATTGCAATCAGATTGCTGCAAATTTTTCAAGCTGCCTCAGACAAATTACAGCTGTGATCTGATTGGTTGCTAAGGACAACTCCTCCAACTTTCATCTATATTGTTTTTTTTATGTTTTTATGCATCGGAGGCGCATATAACTACCAATCAGGTTTCTGCTTTCATTGTCCAAGCTGACTCGGAAAAATAGAACTGTAATCTGATTGCTTGTTATGGACAACAGCTCCAACATTTGTCTATATTGATTTTTACACATAGTAAGGAGATATAGCAACCAATCAGATCTCTGCTATCATTCACCTGCTGCCTCACAAGAATGTAAACTACAATCCGATTAGTTTCTATGGACAAAAGTTCCAACATTTGTTTATTTTGGTTCTTACACATAGTAGGGAGATAAAATAACCAATCAGGTTGCTGCTTTCATTCTCCTAGCTGCCTCACAAGCATCGAAACTGTAATCTTATTGGTGGCTATGGACAACTGTTCCAACATTTGTCTGTATTGGATATTACACATAGAAGAGAGATAAAGCAACCAATCTGCTCGCTGTTTTCATGCACCTAGCTGCCTCAAAAAACTGTAATCTGATTGGTTGTCTCAAAGGGCTCGGACAGCGGCCTCTCGGTCTCAAGAGAGTAAATGCCTTCCAGAAAAATATCAAATATTTATCAAAATAGCAGAAATGCAAAAGGCATGAGACTAATTAGGTCTCAATAATCGGAAGAAGATCATAAGGCAACACTTACTGCAGCTCAAGAACGTCAGGCCGAAACTCGCGCATCAGAAACTTCTACCCAGCGCGAGTCTCGGCAAAGAACACAGCGTGCTCGCATGGCGGACTCTCGGTCTCTGGAGAGTAACGAGGAACTCGAAGCACGACTATCTGCTGACCGACAGCGCCATGCTTCGTCACGCGAGTCTGAAACTTTCACCGACAGAGAATCTCGGTTGAGTTGTCAGAGAGCTCGCACAGCGGCCTCTCGAGAGCTTGAAAGTAGTGAAGAACGTGAAGCGCGATTAACCACCGATCGCAAACGGCACAACTATGCTAGAGCTCTCGAAAGCGAAGACCAATATCAATGACGATTGGAATCAGCTAGAGAGAATTATGAACGCACGCGCCAAGATAATCAAAGTTATTTATTGACTGAAAGGGAAAGAGTAGATGAAATACGGCAGGCAGAAACAGCAGAACAACGTCAATCACGCTTAGAGGCTGATCGAATTCGACACTCTCTTAATAGAATGCCTATTTCATCAGAAGATTCAGATGAGTCTCAGAAGTATGGTACGGCAAACAATGCTGTTCCTTGGGTCAATAAAGAAACAGCAGGTTTTATGTATTCCCCTACAAAGAATCACGCGACCTGTAGACTAGTTGGGGTAGGAGGAATGTATCGTACCCGAGAAGCATGTGATTTATCCACAGTAGTGTCTAGAGCAATATTAGAGTCATCCCCCATAATAATCGGGCCTTCTAACAAGGGCTGAAGATGCCACCACATGCGATGGAATAAAGAGGGTTGATTAGAATTCCGTGCGTAGTAGGTGATGAAAGTAAAAGGGGAATCATGGAGCATACCTGTGACCATGATATGTCTGCCATCCGGGTCGGATATTGTCTTGTGTGGTGTAAAGGGAACAGACCGAGCCATCCATATGCCGACACCCCTGTGCTTAGTAGAGCCACTAGCCAAGAAGTGTTGTGAGTAATGTTTATGAAAGTATGACGGAACGGAAGAGGTTGAGAAATGCTTTTCCAGCAAAAAAAAGTATATCAACATGAGTAGACTTATAATATAAAAAGGCTTTCCGGCGTTTGATCGGAGAGCTGAGTCCCTGCACATTATGAGTAATCAAACAATAAGCTTTAGTAGAGGCCATGGTCGCCATTACATAGCATGAAATATAAGCATGATTTTGCTGTCACCCTGTCATAGAGAAGGAGGGAAAGAATGGGAAAAAAGGGAAGGGGAGTGAAAAAACCTTAAGTATAACAGACGTAAAGAGCATCTAGTACTAGCCATAGTCTACCGACTAGACAGTCAAGAAGGACTGCTAAAGGGGGGGAACAGACCTTCGAGAAGGCAAAGCCTATTATTGAGAACATCTGCAGACAATCGGGTTGTGTAGAACATACAATTACTGAGACTTACATTGAGTAAAGATGAACTATATAAACTATTAATATCAAAACTACAATTCCTATCCTCCACTATGGATTTAACCCCAGGAGCCACCATAAATAATATCAAAAGTATTAGGGACTAGCTAGAATAATCAGGTAATACATATCCATAAGCTAGGGTCAAAATATCACATCTCTTGCAATAAACATAACCCTATTTTCTTGACATGTGGGGGGTGTCATCCATCAAGACATCGAACTGAGGAAGGTCTAATGATCATCAGACGAGATCCGATAAGTATATCCAAGTAGATTTTGAGGTTTATGGCACAGTGCAGCAGAAAAATTATATAAAAAAATGAAATAAATAAATGTGGCAGTCCTTAGAAATGGGCTAAGATCAGGTGACAAGGTAATTGACATCAAATAACTGATAACTGGGAAAGATAGCAGTTGTGTGGAACTGGTACAAAAACGGTCCCTTTCGAATAGGAGAGTCTGATGAGTGTTACAGATCAGCAATAACATTCAAGGAGGTTTAGACTGTTGGCGACGAGAATTGGCCCTCTGTTCTCGAGGTACGGTGTCACGACCTCCCTAGTTGCACCATATCGGAGATAATGGAGAGGCCAGCAATGGCGATCTTGATGGATTGGAAGTTTCTGTCGTCGGTAGGAGGATTAAGTCTCTCAGAAGGTCCTCACCTTCCTGAAGAGTAGAAAAACTGTATTGGCGATTATCATGCATAAAGAGGAGGCGAAATGGGAAAGCCCACCTGTAAGTTAAGGCATGTTGTCTGAGAGACTGTAGAATAGGATGCAACATTCTACGTTTTTGTATGGTTTGTAGAGACAAATCTGCAAACATTTGTACAGCAGTGTTAAAGAGTGTGATCACAGGAAGCTTCCGTGCCCTTTCCATCAGTCTTTCCTTAACAGAATAATAGTGGGGTATCAAAGGGGAGAGAATAGACATGGACCGCACATCCACTGTATACTATGATCAATGCGGCTAGGCAAAATATTTAAATATGAACGAGAGGTTCTTTGTAAAATTTTGATCAAATTGTATGCAAGCCCACTTGCCACTTCACGGCGACCTCTAAAAGTGGGTCCCTACTCTAGCGGTTGCAGCACCGCATGGCGGCTACCGCCACCGCAGCACCGCTCCTGCAGAGGGAGCAACCCAGGGGCCCAAAAGCACCCATGCCTTCAGACCGTGCCAAGCCTCCTTGGCTCTGGGCCACGTCCCCCCACAAGTACAGCACTACAGCAACAGACACCACCACACAGCACCACAACATGTCAACAGATGGAATGAGCTCACCTTGCCATGCGCCCCCAGTGGCCGACTGAGAGTACAAGCAGGAGCAGGAACACTTATGAGGTCATTCCTAAATTAAAATCAGCTGGGCCAAAAGTGTGGAGTGCTGGTACCAAGTAAAACAAAACAACAGAGGGGATAGACTCTGTATCATATCAAAGGGGAGAGAATAGACATGGACCGCACATCCACTGTATACTATGATCAATGCGGCTAGGCAAAATATTTAAATATGAACGAGAGGTTCTTTGTAACATTTTGATCAAATTGTATGCAAGCCCACTTGCCACTTCACGGCGACCTCTAAATGTTACAAAGAACCTCTCGTTCATATTTAAATATTTTGCCTAGCCGCAATTGATCATAGTATACAGTGGATGTGCGGTCCATGTCTATTCTCTCCCCTTTGATAGAATAATAGTGGGGGTTCACTATAATAGCTCTAGGAAATCCATCCCGTCTCATGGCCGTCAAAGCTCTGTGAGCTCTATCAATTTCCATATGAGTGTCCGACAGAGGCGTAGCTAGGTTCTCCTGCACACGGGGCAAAGCTTCAGATTGGTGTCCCCCCCGCCAACTTATTTCCTGACATCTCCTTCCCCCTCGCCATGTTTGCTTTCTCTACCAATCAACGAGGTGTAATTTTTTATTAATTGTTTTTTTTCACGATTTACTGTAGCTCAAGCATAAAACCATTTCTACATTTTACAAGTGATATAGTTATATAATGGAGTTAACATAAAGATAAATTAAAAGAAAATAAATTAAACACACGCACACAGCCCCATGTAGATAGCGCCACACAGAGCCCCCTGTAGATAGCGCAAGACACAACCCCCTCTTGTATATAACGCCACACAGCCCCCTTTAGATCGCTCCACACACAACCCCCCCTTGTAGTTAACGCCACAAAGCCCCCCTGTTGTAGATAGTGCCACACAGCCCAACCTTGTAGATATCGCCATAGTCCCCATTGTAGATAGCGCCACACACATCGCCCCCTTGTAAACAGCGCCACACATAGCCCCCCTTGTAGATATCGCCATACACAGCCCCCCCTTGTAAATAACGCCACACACAGCCCCTCTCTTGTAGGTAGCACCACACAGCCCCCTTGTAAATAGCGCCACACCCCCCCTTGTAGATAGTGCCACACACAGCCCCTCTCTTGTAGATAGCGCTACACACATCCTCCTATTGTAGATAGAGCCACACACAGCCCCATGTTGTAGATAGCGCCACACACAGTCCCCCCTTGTAGATAGTGCCACACAGCCCCCCATGTAGATAGCGGCACCCCCTTGTAAATAGCACCACACACCCCCTTGTAGATAGGGCAGCATACAGCCCGCTGCCCCCCTTTTAAATAGCGCCACACTTCCCCACCTTGTAAATAGCGCCACACTCCCCCCTTGTAAATAGCGCCACACTCCCCCTCTTGTAAATAGCGCCACACTCCCCCACCCTTGTACTTAGCACCACACGGTAAACAGAGCAGAGAGCGGTAGCCTACCGCTACCACTCTCCACTCTGCCTGACGTGACTCACCGGAGGAGCCAAGGAGGACATGCGGAGCAGGCAGCGGCGGAGTTCCTTCTGACTAGGGTCGGTGACAGCCCGGGAATGGACCAGTCCAGTGACCTGAATCCTCTGACCCATGTCACGTACGTGAGGTTACGAAATAGGTCAGGTGACTGGACTGGTCCACTTCCGGGCCGTCACAGACCTCAATCAGAACGCTGCCGCATGAACTACTGGCTCTTTGTAACGCTGATCACTGCTGCAAGTGTCCGACATACAGGGCACCTAACAGCACACTACCACTTAGTTGCGCCCGGGGCACATGCCCCACCTGCCCCCCCTAGCTACGCCCCTGGTGTCCGATATATCAGGTATCAAGGTGGTAAGCAGCATGCGGACCACTTTCGGTATATCCGTGTGAGATTCAGGAACCCCCCTGATTTTAAAGTTGTACCTCAGTGATCTATTCTCAAGATCCTCAATTCTGCTAGTCGCCACATATAACTGACTTTGTAGATCTTCAATAAACTGGGTATTCTGGTTAACTCTAGTAGTCCTGGAAGTAAATTTTAATTTGATAGCTTCCATATGGCCCTCCACCATGTGTAGATCATGGTGAACTGCAGCAATTTTGGAGCAGATCTCTCCCATCTGTGCTTGCATAGCCCAGGGTATGCATGAAAAGAAGTCCACAGACAGGGCGGGTATAATGGCCGACGGGAGTGGGGGATGTTGTACCTCGTGTGAGGAAGGCAGATGTTCAACCAACAACAGATCCGGAGCCGGTTCCTCACTCATCAGTACCTGTGGTATTGGTAGTGATGGGAGGACCTGTTGCTCCTTAAGGAGTACTGGGAAATCCTGTGAAAGTGCAGGAAGAGGAGACTGTTGCAGCGTCTCCGGCTGCTGCGGTCCCATCGACTGCGAGTTTGGCGCCAAAGTAAGCATGTTGGCCATGGATTCTGCAGTTTGGTTTGCTTGCCCTGTCTGCCGCTCGTTCTGGCCATAAGTGAGTGCCCAAGTGTTCAGCCAGCTCTTACAGTAAAAATCACAAGCCGAAAATGTCTGGCAACCTGATTTATAGGCTAAAACGCCATCTCGAAGTGCGGAGCTTGGCTAGGGTGCGTCCGCCATGTTCATCTGCGCGTATGCGCCACATGATTCTATTTTTTAACATAAAATTTTCTCCAGAGGCAGGGTCGCCATCAGGGCAGTACTACTGGTGCTGCCTCGGTAGAGCACTAGTCAAAGTTCTGCCCGGGAACTCCAGCCCTGGGAAAGCTACTAACGTACTGTCCATTTATGGACAGTGACTTCAGGAGTTTCCCCAGGGCCATTCCCCGTCGACGTATCCCACTGTATGGCATAAAGTGGGATACGATTTGGCTGAATTGAACAAAACCGGTGCATTAACGGTTATTAACCGGTCATGTACCTGACCCATGGTTTAGTTTACTGTACTTGACATCAGTACCAAAATCAGTTAACTTGCATAATGTACAAAAGTGAGCACACCACTTCCATTGCCCAACCCTCAGTAATGGAGGGGGGCCAAGACTCCTTGGCTGTATGGGGCCTAGAAATTCCTGATAACAGCCCTGTCTAGAGGTGTCGCTCTATTGAATTATCAAGCACTTTCAGTTGGGGCAAATTATAGAAGTTTAGATAGGAAACCGATTCGGTCACTGTTACTAGTGGGATACCACTGGGGTCAGTATTGGGCCCTATGCTGTGTAATATATTAAATTAATGACCTTGTAGAGGGATTGCAGAGTAAAATTAAAATTTCTGTAGATGATACTAAATTGTATAAAGTAATTAACACAAGGAAGGACAGTATTCGGTTACAAATGGCTTTGGAGAAGTTGGAGGCTTGGGCAAAGAAGTGGCAAATGAGGTTTACCACTAATAAATGTAAGGTTATGCGCTTGGGAAGGGAAAATACAAATCACTGCTACATACTAAATGGGAAATACTGGGTAAAACTGACATGGAAAAGGACGTAAGAATTTTAGTTGACAGTAAACGTAACTGTAGCAACCAGTGTCAAGCAGCTGCTGCCAAGGCAAATAAGATCATGGGGTGCGTCAAAAGTGGCATAGATGGAGGCGTGGCTACGCTTAAGACTAAGAGGAAGGGTTTCTCCTGAGCCATCTACTTTTTCTAAGCCATCCTCTTGCCACAAGGCCCCTTTTTTTATCAGAGCCTCCTGAACATTTGAGGGGTATATTACCTGTCTAATTGCTTTTTAAAAGTTGAGGCCTATTCCACTGGGTGAAGCCGTGGCATCTATTTTTAGCATCCTGGAACCGCCGCTCCATCGCACTCTGCCACCAGCATTTATAAGTGCCATCTTCCCCTTGGGAGACTATAAGGGGTTCCAGCTCTACACAGCAATGCCCAAAGAAGACTTTGCAGAGCCTTACAACCACTGGAGCCATCTTTCAACTTTGCGATCTAGACACAGGGTAAAGCCGCAGCCTGGAGTATTCTCTTCCACAGAGAGGTGCTGCCTGTACTCCAAACCTCCTGTTACCTTCCAACGAACCCTCTGAAGCCTCCATTCAGAGAGACACCCTCCACCACATGTTTGGAACCAGCTACCAAGGTAGGTCTAAGCACATAGGATAGTGGTGAAACTTTCCACCTGATCAGCCCTCCCTACTCCAATAGCCTGCTTCCCAGAAAAGATCTGCTGGACCATTGTGAGTAAGAGCATTGTCCTAGTTTCTTCTGGAAACCACACACCAGTAGTCTACACACAAAACTACACACCAGTAGTCTATTTACCCAATTTATAGGCCTCCCTTTTACCTCTTTCCATTGCTCACTAACAGCATGCAAAATATTTTAAGGGACACTCCTCCAATTTTTACAAGAGCTGCCATTCAGTCCGCAACATATAAATATAAGCTCAGCTCTTCTATATAGGCTTGTCTAGTTAGAGCAAAGCTTACATTTTTAAAGTCCCTCAGCGAAAAGACTAATTTTGTGAATTCTCAAATATTTAAAGAAGAAGCGCCTATTTTTTCTACCAAGTTAATCAAAGAAGAGCCTAATTGAGACTTAGTCATCTAGTGGATAGCAAGCCAACCGCAAATGTGCACAGTCCAGCCAGCACATAACTGGAGGAGAAGGATACAAGGTCAGCCAGAGCCTAAAGTGATCTCCTCCTGTTTGAATAGTACGCATCATCCTTGCCCTAAGTCTATACAGATACTTACCTAATTCTCTATCACTACGTCTTAAACCTCAGAGACATTATTCAGAAAGGCTCTAATTTCTTTTCTAGCTGGTCTGCCTGCAACTAGCACTTCCATTACGGAAATTTCCAGCTAGCACTGTGTTATGTGCTAACCCGAGCACAACATTTACTTTTGTAGCCTACATAAGCAATGGCGGATTATAATATGGGCGATTCGGGCGGTCGCCCGGGGCCCGAGGCTGCCAGAGGGCCCATCGCAACCCGAACCGCACACAAACTTAAAAAACTATGCAGCGCTACCGCGCTGCCCGCTTCCGACTGAATCTACGTCCGCAGGACGCAGATTCAGTTGGGTTGAATGCTGGAGCCTCGCCCCAGCATTCACTCTGCCGTGAGCGGCTCGGTGCAGGCAGGCGCGATGTAGTGACGTCATCGCGCCTGTCTGCACGGAGTCACTCACAGCACAGTGCAGAGGAGGAGAAGCATCCCCCACCGTCGTGGGAACCAGGATAGGTAAGTAATTATGTTTTCTTTTTTATTAGGTACGTACATATGGGGCATTATACTGTGTCGGCTATGGGGCATTATACTGTGTCGGCTATGGGGCATTATACGGTGTCGGTGATGGGGCATTATGCTGTGTCGGCTATGGGGCATTATACTGTGTCGCCTATGGGGCATTATACTGTGTTGGCTATGGGGGCATTATACTGTGTCGGCTATGGGGCATTATACTGTGTCGGCTATGGGGCATTATACTGTGTCGGCTATGGGGCATTATACTGTGTCGGCTATGGGGCATTATACTGTGTCACCTCTATGGGGCATTATACTGTGTCACCTCTATGGGGCATTATACTGTGTCACCTCTATGGGGCATTTTACTGTGTCACCTCTATGGGGCATTATACTGTGTCACCTCTATGGGGCATTATACCGTGTCACAGCTATGGGGCATTTTACTGTGTCACATCTATGGAGGCATTATACTGTGTCACAGCTATGGGGGCATTATACTGTGTCGGCTATGGGGCATTATACTGTGTCGGCTATGGGGCATTATACTGTGTCGGCTATGGGGCATTATACTGTGTCACCTCTATGGGGCATTATACTGTGTCACCTCTATGGGGCATTATACTGTGTCGGCTATGGGGCATTATACTGTGTCACCTCTATGGGGCATTATACTGTGTCACCTCTATGGGGCATTATACTGTGTCACCTCTATGGGGCATTTTACTGTGTCACCTCTATGGGGCATTATACTGTGTCACCTCTATGGGGCATTATACTGTGTCACAGCTATGGGGCATTTTACTGTGTCACATCTATGGAGGCATTATACTGTGTCACAGCTATGGGGGCATTATACTGTGTCGCAGCTATGGGGGCATTATACTGTGTCACAGCTATGGGGGCATTATACTGTGTCGCAGCTATGGAGGCATTATACTGTGTTGCAGCTATGGGGATATTATACTGTGTCGCAGCTATGGAGGCATTATACTGTGTCGCAGCTATGAAGGGCATTATACTGTGGGGGCAGCTATGGGTGGCAATATACTATGGGGGCAGCTACGTGGGACATTATACTGAGCAATTACAAGAGCTGCAGGTCTAAGGGGGGAGACGCTGTGTAGCACAATATACAAGGGGGGATTGTTGTATAGCACTATATAGAAGGGAGCGCTGTGTATCACTATATCTAAGGGGGATTGCTGTGTAGCACTATATACAAGAGGGGGAGGGCTATGTGACTCTATTTACAGAGGGGGAGGACTGTGTAGCGCTATTTACAGGGGGCTATGTGTGGTGCTATCTACAGTGTTTGACACAATTATATTCAGGGGCGCAGTCTATGGTGCTATAATATTTAGGGGCACAGTGTTTGTACTATTTTATTCAGGGGCGCAGTGTTTGGTGCTATTATATTTAGGGGCACAGTGTGTGGCACCATGATAATATTATCTTTGTTTATAGGTGTGGAAATGTTGGAAAAGTGAAGAGCCAAAGACATCTGACTGGCAAATTCTGTAGAAATGGGTCATGGCCGGGAAAAGTCGTCATGAAGTCTGGACTGGATGGAGAAGAGGAAAAAAACTACCTCGTCACCTGTGAGTCACTAGATTTATAGACAATCTGTCATCTCTACTGACATGTTTATTATAGGAAATCCTTGTATTTCACAAAGTTTTTGTGCAGTCCAGGACTGATAGACAAATAAGTGTTACTATTCCCCTTGACAGGAGAATGTGTCCCTACATGGCGCGAAACTGTCAGTGATGGTTGGAGACTGTCAGTATGTGGGGACACAGCCTTTTGACAAGGGGAGTAGTGACACCCATTTGTTAATGTCTGGACAAAAAGGAAGTGTTAACAATAGTTACAGGGCGGCGGTGGAGAAGGGGGGCCCAACTATGGGTAACAGCCCAGGGCCTATGGTCTACTTAATCTGCCACTGTACATAAGCACGATAAATGGTCAAGATTGGTGGTGAAAAATCTCGCGACCGTTCTGTCCACAAAAATTTTCCAGCACTCAAAGCGACCTCAATAAATTCGTTAAGAAGGGTAGTGGCAACACCTCTGATAGAGAATCCAAAAATGTCCCCTGCCTTGCAGGCTGCAGATGAAAAGATGGATCCTCCAGTTGCTTACTCAGATCAGGACAGCAGGGAGGAGGAATCCTCATCCTATGATGACCTCCCTTTCTATCACTATTTTTTAAAGAAAGTTATCACACAAGCTACGGACCCTGTCCTAAAAGAACTTTCCGACATGAAACAGGATGTGCGCCCGCCACATTGGCAACAGGGTAGAGACTCTAGTAACGACACAAACTGCAATATTGAAATTCAATGCCGAACTCACATCAACTCCCTCTATACGGTGCTGGAGGACCAGGACAACCAAGGGGATTACCTGAGTTAATGCTGCCAGAATACATTATTCCCACCCTGAAGCAAATCTTTATTGACCCACTAGGCTCGGATACTGCTCTGGATTTATCCCTCGAGCTCAATTACTGCACTGGGGCTGAAACCCAAGGCAGAAGAATCGCCTCCTACATTATAAAACAAAAAACTCTGTTAAATTACGCAAGAGACCGCCCACACCTTGGTTTTAATGGAGTTAGAATTTCACTCTTTCATCACCTGTGACCAGGGCTGCCATCAGGAATTTCTGGGCCCCATACTGCCAATGAGTCTGGGCCCCCGCCCCTCTGGTTATTAGGAGGGGGGGTGAAATGTAAAGGGGCGGGAGGTAGGGCACATTAAAAAGAAAACTCTTTGGAGGAGCAGGGCAGAGACAGGAGGTGGGTGTCGGAGGGCAAAGGGGAGAGACTAAGTGCCAGGGCTGGGAGAACTGAAAGTAGCAGTGGTAGCCAGGGGGGAGACGCAACCTCACAGGGGCTCTGTGGAGTGACAGGGAAGAGACAAGAGACAGCGGCTCTGTGGGGGGCAAAAAGGGAACGTGAGTGTGAGTGTGTGTGTATATAGAATCTGTCAGGGTGTAGGAGGGCAATATAAACAAAAATCATTGCACTGAAGCCCTATACACAGCAGAGTCACTCACCAAAATGTAGTCCCTAAGATCTCCCACCGCCACGGGCATGCCTGGATGATGCTTTTGCATTCTCTTCACATGCTGCACACACGTTATCTGTGTAAAAACCACACAACAAAATTAATTCAGACACCAAACCAGAAAAAAATTCAGATCCTAGACCAGACCTGTTAGGTATTTCAGATACCTTTCCACCAGACCCTTACCTGTGGCCAGAGTTTAGCATTTAGACTTTTATTTACAGGGGAGTGTGTGTGGCGCTATCTACAGGGGGCAGTGTGTGGAGCTATCTACAGGGGGCTGTGTGTGGCGCTATATACAGGGGAGGTGTGTGGAACTATCTACGGGGGGGGGTGTGTTTGGCACTATCTACAGGGGGGTGTGTGTGGCGCTATCTACAGGGTGTGTGGAGCGCTATTTACAGCGGGCAGTGTGTGGAGCTATTTACAGGGGGTTATGTGTGGCACTATCTACAGGGGGGTGTGTGGCACTATCTACAGGGGGGGGTGTGGCACTATCTACAGGGGGGGAGTGTGGCACTATCTACAGGGGGGTGTGTGGCGCTATCTACTGGGGGGTGTGTGGCGCTATCTACAGGGGGTGTGTGGCACTATGTACTGGGGTGTGTGGCACTATGTACTGGGGTGTGTGTGGCGCTATGTACAGGCGGGTGTGTGTGGCCCTATGTACAGGGCTGTGTGTGGCGCTATCTACAGGGGGCTGTGTGTGGCGCTATCTACAGGGGGCTGTGTGTAGCGCTATCTACAGGGGGCTGTGTGTGGCGCTATCTACAGGGGTGGGTGTGGCGCTATCTACAGGGGGGGGGGGTGTGGCGCGATCTACAGGGTGGGTGTGGCACTATCTACAGGGCTGTGTGGCGCTATCTACATGGGATTGTGTGGTGCTATCTACAGGGGGCAGTGTGATGCACTATATACAGGGGAGTGTGTGTGTGGCGCTATCTACAGGGGGTATGTTCGGCGCTAACTACAGGGGTGTGTGTGGCACTCTCTACAGGGGATTCCAGTCCATATATGGACAGTGACCTCAGGGGCTACCTCTAGGAGAGGAATCCCCGGCCAGAGTGTCGGCAACTCTCTGGCCGGGGATTCCGCTCCTGGATGGGTGAATGGAAGAGCAGGAAGCTGATACTTTCCTGCTCTGCCATAGTATTCAATTGTATCTGCATCCTAAATATGGCAGTGGCTGAGACACGTCTGGGACAGTCATTTGCCGGGACTGCCTCTGTAGATTCAGGACAGTCCCTGCAAATTCAGGACTGTTGCTAACTATGCCTCCGGTATAAGCTTTCTCCCCCTACCCAGGTATACTCTTTCCTTCCTCTACCCCTCCCCATGTATAATTTCTCCCCTCCCTTCAGATATCATCACTTTTCACCCAATTATTACCCCCCCCCCCCCATTGTATAATGCCTCCTCCAGTGGAGGGATGTCACGATACCAGAATTTGGACTTCGGTACCGATACTTTGTGTAGTATTGCGATTTCGACATTTCTGATGTGAGGCGCGTGGTGTGATGGTAAATTTAACCTCCATGTGCCTCACATTAATAGTAATTAACCCCATCATGTTCCTCAATTATAATGGGTTAATGTGTAAGGTACATGATGGGGTTAATTACTATTAATGTGAGGCACATGGAGGTTAAATTCATCATCGCACCTCGTGCCTCACAATATTAAGTGAAAGAAGTTTTTACTTTATTTTTTACAGCGTACACATCATAAATGACGCGAAAAAATTGTTGTGCAGGTTATTACGGCTGCGCCAATACTGAATGTGTATATTTTATGTATTGAGACTTATTTTAATGTCTTTTATAAAAAAGGTGTATGTGTATTTTTTTTTAAATTTAACATTACTTTATGTTTTTACTTTATTTTTAAACTTTAATGTACTGGTATATATCTATATACGGATAGTACACAGGCAGTTGTTAGGACAATACAGCCCTGGGGTCCTTCAATGGACCCTGGGCTGTCTGCCCATATATGGTATGTCCCTCAATCGCGTCACAGGAATTCCCTGTGACGTGATCCAAGGGGCATCCCCCCTTCTCATTTTCCCCTGAATGCTGCAGTCAGCTGTGATCGCAGCATTCAGGGGAATAGCGGAGGAGATGAGAGGTTTCTCTGATCTCTGCCTTTATAGAGTGGGACTGCGGCTGTGTAATACAACCATTGCCCTGCCCCGCGCGCAGTCAGCACGAGGTGATGCGGGCAGCGCTGCACTAATAAGCGGCAGTTCAGGCACTGAAGACAGAACATGTGGGGGTGTTTTGTAGTGCGCCCGCCATGTTCTGTTTTCAGTGCCGCCGCTCATTAGTGCAGCGCTGGCCGCATCACATAATCCTGGCGGCGCGCACATGTCAGGACTCCGGAGCGGGGCCGTAACTGTATTACACAGCCGCAGCTCCGCTCTCATACATTCATGTATTACAATATTGAGCTGTGCGGCCGGACAGCTTAGTATCAAAATACATGAAATAACGGTATCGAACCGTTTGGGGGTGCACGGTATCGAAACCGTATCAAAGTTTTGATGCATCGTGCATCCCTACTCAAGTGCCATCCTCCCTCCATTATTATCTCCTTCCCACTCTAGCATCATTTCCCTCCCTACCCAATGCCATCTCCCTGCCCCATTATCATCTCCCTGCCCCCATTATCATCTCCCTGCCCCATTATCATCTCCCTGCCCCCATTATCATCTCCCTGCCCCCATTATCATCTTCCTGCCCCCATTATCATCTCCCTGCCCCATTATCATCTCCCTGCCCCCATTATCATCTCCCTGCCCCCATTATCATCTCCCTGCCCCCATTATCATCTCCCTGCCCCCATTATCATCTCCCTGCCCCCATTATCATCTCCCTGCCCCATTATCATCTCCCTGCCCCATTATCATCTCCCTGCCCCCATTATCATCTCCCTGCCCCCATTATCATCTAACTCTACCCCATTATCATCTCCCTGCCCCCATTATCATCTCCCTGCCCCCATTATCATCTCCCTGCCCCATTATCATCTCCCTGCCCCATTATCATCTCCCTGCCCCCATTATCATCTCCCTGCCCCCATTATCATCTAACTCTACCCCATTATCATCTCCCTGCCCCCATTATCATCTCCCTGCCCCCATTATCATCTCCCTGCCCCCATTATCATCTCCCTGCCCCCATTATCATCTCCCTGCCCTCATTATCATCTCCCTGCCCCCATTATCATCTCCCTGCCCCCATTATCATCTCCCTGCCCTCATTATCATCTCCCTGCCCCCATTATCATCTCTCTGCCCCCATTATCATCTCCCTGCCCCCATTATCATCTAACTCTACCCCATTATCATCTCCCTGCCCCCATTATCATCTCCCTGCCCCCATTATCATCTCCCTGCCCCCATTATCATCTCCCTGCCCTCATTATCATCTCCCTGCCCCCATTATCATCTCCCTGCCCCCATTATCATCTCCCTGCCCCCATTATCATCTAACTCTACCCCATTATCATCTCCCTGCCCCCATTATCATCTAACTCTACCCCATTATCATCTCCCTGCCCCCATTATCATCTCCCTGCCCCCATTATCATTTCCCTGCCCCCATTATCATCTCCCTGCCCCATTATCATCTCCCTGCCTCCATTATCATCTCCCTGCCCCCATTATCATCTTCCTGCCCCCATTATCATCTCCCTGCCCCCATTATCATCTCCCTGCCCTCATTATCATCTCCCTGCCCCCATTATCATCTCCCTGCCCCCATTATCATCTCCCTGCCCCCATTATCATCTCCCTGCCCCCATTATCATCTAACTCTACCCCATTATCATCTCCCTGCCCCCATTATCATCTCCCTGCCCCCATTATCATCTAACTCTACCCCATCCCCATAGAAAGCAAAAATCTTCCCCACATCTGTATTAGTTCACACTGCAGCATAGGATTGTATCACTCAGCTCCACGACGGCTCTTTTCTCCTGTCCTGTGTAAACAGAGGGAGAAGACAGAAGAGGCCGTACTGAAAGAAGAAAAAAGGAATAAGGGAAGGCCTCCATGACTAAAATAGATGGGAGGGACACAGAGTTGGTTGGCCTATGAGAGGAAAGGGGGGGGGGACAGCAGGAGGGCTTGAGTGAGAAGGGGTGGGGATTGAAGGGGATGTACGTGTTTCCTGTTTGTGCTCTCCCTCTCTTCGCCAGGACACAGAAGCAGGAACATGTTTGTTACCCCTGCTGCGTCTGATGAGGAGGCTATGGAGCTGTTGCGGGCCGCGGCAGCCTCTCAGGGTCCTGGATGGCTCGGAGCACGAGTAGCGACGCTGCTGCAGGGACAATCGGGCGCTCCGGTCCAGGAGCGAGCAGAGTCGGCTAGAGCAAGCGGGGAGCGCTCTGTCATGCCGGTGGTCGCGGGGCTGCTGGAGCAGGCCGAGGTACAGGACCGGCGTACCAGGGGGTCGGGCAGGAGAAGAGGAGAGCCCGTTTCCCCCATGACTCAGGCCAGGGCTGGCACTCCCGGCGTGACGCGCAGCACGAGGCGCTCGCGCCCGCCCGCAAGGCTGAGTCCTGAAGACATCCCGCGGGCGCGGCGGCGCAAGAGGAGCCCATCAGTGGACCCTGCAGGCCAGACCCCAGGGCGGCCTGCCGCTGCTCTTTCGTCTGGTCCTGGGAGGAATCCCAAAACGCGGCAGCGCCCGGCGGCAGCGGCGAGGAGGACGCGGCCTTCACTTCCGGTCACATCCTCTCCTTCTTCAGCACATGGCGGAAGGGCAACGGCGACCCTGCATGGTGATGTGCCAGCCAGAGGGTCGGCTCATGGTGTCGTCGAGGTGGAAACGACCAGAGGTCGCAGGATGAGGTCGGTGGTTGGAGTGCCAGGGACGGAACAGCTTGGAGCTGGTTCAGCGGGACGGATGAGGCATGAACTGGACCTCGGCCAATTGGATGATGCGATGTCACCCCCCCTTTACTCAGACGAAAATCGGAATTCCCCGTGCACACATTGCCAATGCGGACAGCGCCAGAGGGAGTCCGGAGCATTGGAGGACGGTGAGCGGCGGGCCTCTCCACGTGGACATGGGGGTCCGGCTGACGGGTTCACAGCCCCTGGGCAGCCTGGTGAGTTGACACCTACGTTACCATTTCCAGCTTTATTGATGTCGGGTATCGGTGTAGAGGGTGTCGAGGCGGTGGGCGTCGCGGCGGAGTCGGGGGTCCCGTCGCTACAGGCGGGTGCGGGGGATAGTTTGGCGGAGTTAGTGGGATGTTTAAAAGTGTTAGTGGGGCGGCTAGGTGGTTCCCCTTCCCAAGAATCGTCAGGTGTGGCGCCGGCCGCGGTGTGGGGGGGGCAGTGTTGGAAGCGCTCCGGTTCGTCAAAACGGTGGGGGGTTGAATGCCGGGGCAGCGGTGGCAGTGGCGGCGGCGGTTCAAACAGACTCGCCAAAGGAGGTTGATAGGGTGCGTCTTGATGATCGTGCGCGCGGGGAGGTTTATGTTTGTTATGAGGGCCCGTTAGGGGCGCATTTAAAGCAGGAGGTAAAGGAAAGGATTTGGAAGGACGAGTATGTGGAGATTTTTTCCTTGCTTCCGCTGGAGAAGTTTAATTTAGATAAGGTGAAGCGGGATGAAACAAAAAAGGATGAGGAAGAAAAGAGACGGTACAGGTTGATTCCAAAAACGTTCGTCAATTGGATGCAGGCTTTTGCAATTTTGGCGAGCGTTATTGGGGAAAAGGCGCCAGATAATTGTTCCGGCTTGTTTTGTTATTTGGATGCGGTGGGGGAGGCGCATCGGGTTTATGGGGGCCAGGCCTGGCTTCGTTACGATGAGCAGTTTCGGCAGAGGAAAGCGGTGCGGCCGAATATACGGTGGGACCATAAGGACATAGCCTTATGGTTGAAAGTGACGGCACTTTATAAGCAGGGGCAGTCCTTTCCCGGGAGCGGGAATGCAGCAGGAACTTCCGGCGGGGGTAGTCAGGCCTCAGGTTCAAAATTTGGGACGTGTTGGCAGTTCAATGAGGGGCAGTGCAAATTTGGAGCGACGTGTAAATTCAAGCATGCGTGTTCACATTGCAGCGGGCAGTCACATGGAGCGTCTAAATGTTTTAAGAAGGGTAAACGACAAGGGGGAGCCAGCGGTGCGTCTGGTTATGGGGGAGACTCCGGTGAAACTCATAAAGATGGCCCCCTTTCTAAGTAGGTACCCCAATAAGGAGGGGGCGCGGTTGATTAGTTTAGGTTTTGGTTACGGTTTCATTATTCCGCCCCCTTTGCATGAGGTCCCTTTCACGCAGCGCAACCTTAAGTCGGCATATCAGCATGCGGGGGTAGTCTCGGAAAAAATCCGGAAGGAGATTGATCTGGGCAGAATGGCGGGCCCCTTTAGCACGATCCCAGTTCCAGGTTTGGTGGTGTCACCGTTAGGGGTGGTTCCAAAACGAGAAGGTAACAAATTCCGGCTTATTCAGCATTTGTCCTTCCCGAAGGGGGCGTCGGTTAACGATGGCATTGACCAGGATCTCTGTTCTGTGGTCTACACGTCGTTTGATGCGGCGGTAGCGTTGGTACGTGGTTACGGAAGAGGGGCTCTGATGGCAAAAACTGATATTCAAGCGGCGTTTCGTTTGT
Source organism: Rhinoderma darwinii (assembly GCF_050947455.1). Taxonomy (NCBI): domain Eukaryota; kingdom Metazoa; phylum Chordata; class Amphibia; order Anura; family Rhinodermatidae; genus Rhinoderma; species Rhinoderma darwinii. Next base: position 81,578,964 of record NC_134697.1, on the reverse strand, counting down.
TGCCGGTTCATCCGGACAGCCAGAGGTTGTTGGGATGTTATTGGGAAGGGGATTATTACATTGATCGATGCCTTCCCATGGGTTGTTCGTTGTCGTGTGCGTACTTTGAGGTGTTTAGTTCTTTTTTGGAATGGGTAGTCAGGGAGGTCGCGGGGGTGGAATCAGTTATTCACTATCTCGACGATTTCTTGTGCGTTGGCCCGTCGTGTTCGGGGGTTTGCGCAAATTTGTTGGAGACGGTCAATTGGGTGTCAAGGGAGTTCGGTGTACCCTTGGCTGTGGAAAAAACTGAGGGTCCGGTGACGACCATTTGTTTTTTGGGAATTACTATCGACTCCGTAGCAATGGAGTGCAGATTGCCGGAGGATAAGTTGGGGGATTTGCGGTTGGTAGTGGAGCGAGCGTGTCGGATTAGGAAAATTACGCTACGTGAATTGCAGTCCTTATTGGGGAAGTTGAATTTTGCCTGCCGCATCATGCCGATGGGCAGGGTTTTTTGTCGGCGGTTGGCAGCGGCGACGGCGGGGGTTCGGGAACCCCATCATTTCATTCGTCTGGCTGCAGAGCACAGGGAAGATTTACAGGTCTGGCTCCATTTTCTGGCACAGTATAATGGGCGCTCTCTTTGGATGTCCCGGGCGTTAGATAGCTTCAATTTGGAATTGTTCACTGACGCGTCTGGGGCGGTGGGGTTCGGGGCGTTCTTTAAAGGGCAATGGTGCGCGGGAAAATGGCCGGTTGCATGGGTGGAGGCGGGACTGACGCGTAACTTGGCCCTACTCGAACTGTTTCCCATCGTGGTGGCGGTCACCATTTGGGGAGACAGGTTCCGGGACAAAAAAGTGCGTTTTCATTGCGACAATTTGGGGGTGGTGATGGCTATAAATAATACTTCGGCGTCGTCCCCTCCAGTGGTTCGCTTGTTGCGTCAGTTGGTGCTTTCCTGTTTGAGTTTAAATGCATGGGTGGTGGCGGTGCATGTTCCCGGGGTAGAGAATTGTATTGCTGACGCGCTTTCTCGCTCGCAGTGGGATCGTTTCCGGCAGCTGGTCCCGGACGCGGAGTTAACAGGGGTGGACTGTCCCAGTCATCTGTGGGAGCTGGTATCCAGGCGGCAGGTGCATTGATTAAACGTTCACTGGCCAGTGCGACGTGGTCGTCGTATGCGGCTGGATGGAGGCAATGGGAGGAGTGGGTGAGATCTTTGGGAGATGTGTGCTCGGATGATGATAGGATGGTGGCCTTGCTGTTTTGGTTGGGGGATGCGTTCGCCCGGGGTTGCACGGTCGCTAAGGTTAATCGCTTCGTGGCGGCCATTGCTTTCGGTTGTAAGTTACGGGGGTTGGCAGATATCACGAAGCGGTTTTTGGTGGGCCAGGCATTGAAAGGGCTGAGACGGGGTGAAGTGGTGAGGGATAAGAGGCGTCCCGTGTCATTTCAATTGTTGTGTTCCCTGGAGGTGGTGGTGCGGCAGGTGTGTCGTTCAGAGTATGAGAGCAAGCTTTTCCGGTTGGCTTTTGCGTTAGCCTTTTTTGGAGCTTTTCGGGTAGGGGAATTGGTTTCCCCCAGTTCGGTGAGAGCGGGGGGCTTGTTGCAGGATAATGTCGATTTGTATGAAGACAGGGTGGAGATAGTGTTGCGAAGGTCCAAAACGGACCAAGGAGGGGCAGGACGTCGAGTGGTTTTGCTGGCGGTCCCAAAGAATCCGGTTTGTCCAGTGTTGTGTGTCAAGGAGTACTTGGCGGGTTTAGATCTCTCAGACGGGCCGTTGCTGCGGCACGAGGATGGCTCGTTTCTGTCGCGGTATCAGTTTATTTCGGTTTTCAGAAAGTGTCTGGTGGCTAGCGGGGTGCAGGCAGAGCAATACTCGTCTCATTCTTTCCGTATAGGGGCAGCGACGGAGGCGGTGAGATGGGGTTTAGATGATGCAGGCGTGCAGCGGATAGGGCGTTGGGAGTCGGCGCGTTTCCGTTCTTATGTGCGCTTGAACATGTTGTGATATATTGATGTATAGCATGTTCCGGGTGCGTGCGTTTCCGCCTGAGTATTAATGGTACGCGGCAGCAAGAGGTGGTGCGTGTATGTTCTTCATTTGTTTTGCAGGCCGTGACTCATGCATGGTGTGGATTATGGGACATTCTTTTGTGTACTGGGGTGCCCTTCGCGCGGATGTACGGCCGGACGGTCGACAGCTCAGGATTCCGCGGGACGCGGCGGTTGTGAGGTGGATGGGTATACGGGGAATGACATGGAACAGGGTATTGCCCGAGTTTCACAATTTTGTACTGCTTGACAGGGCGCCGGAGGTACTGGTGTTGCATGTGGGAGGCAACGATTTGGGTATACGCCCTTTCCGGGAGTTGGTACGGGACGTCAAGCATGATTTGCTCTGCTTATGGGCAACTTATCCTAAATTGGTGACGGTGTGGTCTGAGATGGTCCCTAGGAAGAACTGGCGGATGGCCCGTTCTGTGGGAAAAATTAACAAGGCTCGCATTAAGGCTAATAGGGCCATATCGAGCTTCGTGACGCGTAATGGTGGGGTTGCGGTGCGCCACTGGGATCTGGAGGCTGGGACAGGCAGCTACTGGAGAGAGGACGGTGTGCACCTCAATGAGGTGGGGATGGATATGTGGAGTCTGGCTTTGACCGATGGAATTGAGCGAGCGGTGGGAGTGTGGAGGAGCTCGCAGGCGTGAGGTGGTCAAGGCCTGTTTCGCTTTGGCGGGGGGGAGTCCTTGAAGTAGGTCGTAAAAAGTGGTGGGGGGGAATGCATCACGGGATGCACCCCCAATTTGTCGGCTTCTTAGGGTGTTACCCCTTTTGAAAGCTGGGTTATATATATTTATATATATATGGTGGTCATCTGCAAAAAGGTAATTTGGTGCTCCTGGGCCGGGTTACGGCTGGGGGTAAGGTATTTGTGGGCAGATGGCCAAAATTAAGTATCGGTGGCTTCAAGGACTTGCCCCTGTCATTCTGGTTGGTTTATAATGTTATGACCCTGATAGGGTCGCAGTGGGTTATTTGTTGTTATGATGTATCCCCTTTTTTGGGGATTAAAAAATTATGGTATTTAAAGTTATTGTTATTTAAATAATAAACGGCTGCTGTGGCCATTAAAATCCAACTCTGTTTCAGTGTCTGCTTTGGGAGGGTAGATTTACATAAGGGGAGAAGCGACTCGACTTATTTGAGTCAAGAAGAGGCCGTACTGAAAGAAGAAAAAAGGAATAAGGGAAGGCCTCCATGACTAAAATAGATGGGAGGGACACAGAGTTGGTTGGCCTATGAGAGGAAAGGGGGGGGGGACAGCAGGAGGGCTTGAGTGAGAAGGGGTGGGGATTGAAGGGGATGTACCTGTTTCCTGTTTGTGCTCTCCCTCTCTTCGCCAGGACACAGAAGCAGGAACATGTTCCCGCCCGCCCGCCCTGATGTGGATCGGTTGACCGCGGCAAAAGGTTGCTGCGGATGGTGGTTCTTCTCGTCAAAGTTTATTTGCTTATTGACATTTGTCTTTGGGGGAGGTTAAATTTTGTCATTGCAGCTGCGGGGGGGAGTCCTTGAAGTAGGTCGTAAAAAGTGGTGGGGGGGAATGCATCACGGGATGCACCCCCAATTTGTCGGCTTCTTAGGGTGTTACCCCTTTTGAAAGCTGGGTTATATATATTTATATATATATGGTGGTCATCTGCAAAAAGGTAATTTGGTGCTCCTGGGCCGGGTTACGGCTGGGGGTAAGGTATTTGTGGGCAGATGGCCAAAATTAAGTATCGGTGGCTTCAAGGACTTGCCCCTGTCATTCTGGTTGGTTTATAATGTTATGACCCTGATAGGGTCGCAGTGGGTTATTTGTTGTTATGATGTATCCCCTTTTTTGGGGATTAAAAAATTATGGTATTTAAAGTTATTGTTATTTAAATAATAAACGGCTGCTGTGGCCATTAAAATCCAACTCTGTTTCAGTGTCTGCTTTGGGAGGGTAGATTTACATAAGGGGAGAAGCGACTCGACTTATTTGAGTCAAGGTTTATTGCCACATGTTACACAGGACGGGAGATAAGAGCCGTAGGGCTGATACAATCCTATGCTGCGGTGTTAACATAATACAGAGGTGGGTAAGATATTTACTTTCTATGGGGGCAGGAGGAGATTTTTTCAGCAGGCTCCGGGCAGCAGCAGCCGGACACAGACATAACTTAGTACTCACTGTGTCAGAAGAAGAAGACGACGACTGCTGCTGCTGCTGGACGTATCCTCCGAGGCTGAGCTCATAACTCCCGCTGCTGTGATGTCTCCTCCCCACACGCTGTCACACTGTTGCGGAGGAGGAGGGGCGGGCACATCTCTCCAGCGGGCCCTTACGGTTTTATTCTGATGTAATGAACGGGCCCCTTCTTCGTGATGGGACCTGTTCCTTTCACCGAAATAATATCGTAAGAGCCACACTGCCGTGAGTATATTCATTCCAGCGGCAGAGTGCGGGCCCCTTTTTTTTAAATTTATGCCCGGGCCCCTCACTGCAGTACCCCCAGTACCCCCCTGATGGCGGCCCTGCATACGAGGGTTCCCAGTAAAGAACATCCGTGTGTTTGATATCCAGATAAGCATGGATCTCCAGCACATCCTTAGGAGAGCGGATGGAGAGGCGTTTCCCACCAAATGGAAACAGCCACTTCTATGGGATCTTTTTGTTACGGAGCCAGTCGGTTAGTGGCTTTGTTTTTCCGTTTTCTAAGCGTCACAGGCAGGGCCGCCATCAGGGGGGTATTAGGGGTAGTACTGTAGGGGGCCCGGCCAAACTTAATTGAAAGGGGGGCCCGGCAACTGCCGCGACTTGCTTTTGGTAGAAAAAAACAAGCCCCTGCAATGGGGCCTGTTCTTTTCACCAAAACAATGTCGTGAGCTGCTGCGGGCCCCCGAGCTGCGGGCCCCCCTCTCATCACCGCCGCCGCGCCGCGAAACACCACCGCTTGCGCGCGTACGAGCGTGCACGACCGCAAGCGCGCACGATCGCAAGCGCGCGCCCACGTGCGAACGACCAGGCGCGCCGCCGAGAGGGAGCAACACAAGTACATCGACGGGGAAGGACAGCCACACAGGGACAGCGGCGCACGGTTACTTACCTGCTGGTCCGCCTCCGACTCCGCCTCCTCCTTGTCCTCCTTTTCCTCCTCCGCCTCCTCGTCCGCCTCCGCCTCCGACTCCTCGGCCTCCTCCTCGTCCGCCTCCTCGTCCGACTCCGCCTCCTCCTCCTTCTCCAGAGCATAGCTGCGTAAGGAGAGGGGGAGGAGTCTAGTTCTTGCGCGGCGGCAGTTCTACGATCCCCGCCATTTTCTGGAGCCTGGAGGTGAAGGACGACGTCTGGACCGAAGACATCGCCTGAAGAGGACTGGAGTGGGAGCAGCTCTTCTGACATGGTGAGTAAAGTGTGTCAAAGTGCTGTTTAAGTATGGCCCTGTTCACACAGAGTATTTTGCAGGCCGAAAAAATCTGCCTCAATATTCCTTAAAGAATTTTGAGGCAGATTTTGACCTGCCCACACTATCTTGCTGCGTTTTTTGCTGCGTTTTTTGCCCGCTGCGATTGAGGACAGCAGACAAAAAACGCAGGGAAAAATGCATTTTCTGCCTCCCATTTATTTCGATGGGAAGTCAGAGGCGGAACCGCGGCAAGAAAGGACGTGCTGCTTTTTCTTTTTCTGCGACTTACTCTCATTGATTTCAGATTAAATCAATGGGAGGCGGTTTTGGAAGTTGTTTGGTGCTGATTCTGACGCAGTGTCCGAGTCAATATCAAGGCCCAAAAACTCTGTGAACTGGGCCTTATTGTTAGGGCTTATTCAGACGAACGTGTAATACGTCCGTGCAACGTGTGTGATTTTCACGCGCCTGGCACGGACCTATGTTACTCTATGGGGCCGTGCGGACTGTCAGTGATTTTCACGCAGCGTGTGTCCGTGTGTCCGCTGCGTAAAACTCACGACATGTCCTATATTTGTGCATTGTTCGCGCATCACGCACCCATTGAAGTCAATGGGTGCGTGAAAATCCCGCCCAGCACTTCCGCAGCGGTATAAACTATGAATGAAAACAGAAAAGCACCACGAGCTACAAACATACAAACAGAGTGTCATAATGATGGCGGCTGCGCGAAAATCACGCAGCCACGCATCATACGCTGCTGCCACACGGAGCTGTTATGGACCTTTTGCATGCGCAGAACGCCACGTTTTTGCGCACGCAAAAAGCACACGCTCGTGTAAACCCGGCCTTAGGGTAGGAACACACTAGGCATGAACACTGCGGATTTTATGCAACACATTTTATTGTGGATAATCCGCAGCGTATCACAGTCGCAGCAGAGTGGATGAGATTTGAACAAATGTCATTCACACGCTGTAAAAAAAATGGACCTGCAGTGTGGGTTTTTGGCTTTTTAAGCCGCAGCATGACAATTTATTCTGTGGGATCGCTGCTCCTCTGTTGCGGAAATGCTGCGGTTCTGCCGCAAAAATCACACATGAGAAAAAAAAGGTACTTTTTTACATTTATAAAAAAGTTTAGACTTGCCCCGGCCGTAGTCCAAGTGACACGATCCTCTATTATTAGCGCAGCCCGGAATAGAGGATCGCGTCACCAGGACTACGGCCGGGGCAAGTCTAAACTTTTTTATAAATTTAAAAAAGTGCCTTTTTTTTTTCCTCATGTGTGATTTTTGCGGCAGAACCGCAGCATTTCCGCAACAGAGGAGCGGCAATTCCACAGAATACATTGACATGCTACGGCTTAAAAAGCCAAAAGCCACACTGCAGGTCCATTATTTTTGCAGCGTGCGGATGAGATTTGTTCTAATGTAATACGCATACGCTGCGGATTATCCACAATAAAATGTGTTGCATAAAATCCGCAGTGTTCATGCCTAGTGTGTTCCTACCCTAAGGCCGGATTTACACAAGCGTGTGCTTTTTGCGTGCGCATGCAAAAGGTCCATAACAGCTCCGTGTGGCAGCAGCGTATGATGCGTGGCTAGGTGATTTTCGCGCAGCCGCCATCATTATGACACTCTGTTTGTATGTTTGTAGCACGTGGTGCTTTTCTGTTTTCATTCATAGTTTATACTGCTGCGGAAGTGCTGGGCGTGATTTTCACGCACCCATTGACGTCAATGGGTGCGTGATGCGCGAACAATGCACAAATATAGGACATGTCGTCAGTTTTACGCAGCGGACACACGGACACACGCTGCGTGAAAATCACTGACAGTCTGCACGGCCCCATAGAGTAACATAGGTCCGTGCGAGTCGTGTGAAAATCACTGACAGTCTGCACGGCCCCATAGAGTAACATAGGTCCGTGCGAGCCGCGTGAAAATCACTGACAGTCTTCACGGCCCCATAGAGTAACATAGGTCCGTGCGAGGCTCGTGAAAATCACGCGCGTTGCACGGATGTATTACACGTTCGTCTGAATAAGCCCTAACAATAAGGCCCAGTTCACAGAGTTTTTGGGCCTTGATATTGACTCGGACATTGCGTCAGAATCAGCACCAAAAAAACTTCCAAAACCGCCTCCCATTGACTTAATCTGAAATCAATGGGAGCCAGTCGCGGAAAAAAGAAAAATCAGCACGTCCTTTCTTGCCGCGGTTCTGCCTCTGACCTCCCATCTAAATCAATGGGAGGCAGAAAATGCATTTTTCGCTGCGTTTTTTGTCTATCATCAATCGCCACGGGCAAAAAACGCGGCAAGATAGTGTGGGCAGGTCAAAATCTGCCTCAAAATTCGGTGCGCAGTTCCAGGCGGGTGCGCATGCGCGGGAGTTTGCGGGTGTGCGCGATCGGTCGCACGGGCGGCAGTGTTTGACGACCCCCATGCTACCCAGGGCCGCCATCAGGGGGGGTATTATGGGTACTGATGTGAGAGGCCCGGCCAAACCTAATTGAAAGGGGGGCCCGCAGCTCACGACATTCTTTTGGTGAAAAAAACAAGCCCCATTGCAGGGGCCTGTTTTTTTTCTACCAAAGGCAAGTCGCGGCAGTTGCCGGGCCCCCCTTTCAATTAGGTTTGGCCGGGCCTCTCACATCAGTACCCATAATACCCCCCCTGATGGCGGCCCTGCTCGTATGACCTGGACACACTGCCTACAGTTCAACTACCCACCCCCACCCCCCCCCCTCCGTGGGAACGATCTGGCATCTCCAAATCACCCAAGTCCTAGAGAAGAGCTGCCAGAAACAACTCTAAAAGCTAGTGGTGGACATTCATCTTTCTGGTTATGATGATATTTCCTCAACCTCTTGCTCATGGAGGAGCTGAAATGGCAGGTCCTTTGCTGTAATGTGGCCTATAAACGCGATTTTCCTTTAAATTGATATTCTCTATTTTATCTCTTTAATGACAAGGTTCCAGGTATAACCTTCCCAACACTTTAATCAAGCTATATTTACCTTTGTCTTTCAATATTACACAAATGTTGGCGGCTCGGGCCTCGCTGTTCTACAACATGGGGCATTACGTTTATCCCCTTTGCCCACAGGGTGCATTACTTTAAGTTTTCATTACAATATCCTGTTGCATTGTAGACCCTTAACCTTACCCCCGCTCACGCATATAATTGTGTTTATCATAGTTTACACTCCGTTATTCTGGAAAATGACACTAGAATCAGGGGCGTAGCTAAAGGCATATGGGCCCTGGTGCAGAATTTCAGCTTGCCCCCCCACCACTGTCCCCACCTATGATGAAAACCAAAATCTCAGCCCGTTTACATGTTAACTCTAAGTATATTATAGTAATAATAAGCCTAACACTTAATACAAGGTAAGTACAATAAAAGAATCATAATGAGAGAAAACCGTAAAGGCTTGGTTAATGGGAGTACACACATGTGTAAACATTTTTCTGGAATGGTTTGAGGAAGATTACGAATGGTCCTTTTACACCGGCCAATTTTGTCTGTAACAACGAGCAACAATCAACAAAACAGCTTGTTGATCGGCGCTATGATCAGTAATGAATGTGGATGAGCGATCGTTACTACACTCATACAATCCATCATTTACACAGGGAGATGTGCTACTGACAACAATGATATTTTCTGCTGCATAAACTATACGATCAGCCGATGATCCAGCATTTGCTCGTTCATAGGCTGATTGTTGCCATGTTTACACAGGGCAATGATCGGGAATGAGTGGTCAAGGTGTTGACTTGACCCCACTGATCACTATTAGGCCTTATTTACACGAGCGTGTGCGTTTTGCGCACGCAAAAAACGCGGCGTTTTGCGTGCGCAAAAGGCACTTAACTGCTCCGTGTGTCATCAGTGTATGATGTGCGGCTGCGTGATTTTCGCGCAGCCGCCATCATTATAACACTCCGTTTGGATGTTTGTAAACAGAAAAGCACGTGGTGCTTTTCTGTTTACATTCAGAGTTTGACAGCTGGTGCGCGAATCATACAGTTCGCACGGAAGTGCTTCCGTGCGGCATGCTTGGTTTTCACGCACCCATTGACTTCAATGGGTGCGTGATGCGCGAAAAACGGCGAAATATAGAACATGTCGTAAGTTTTACGCAGCGCACTCACGCTGCGCAAAACTCACGGACTGTCTGCATTGCCCCATAGACTTGTATAGGTCCGTGCGACCCGCGTGAAAAGCACGTGCGTCGCACGGACGTATATAACGCTCATGTAAACGAGGCCTGAGTTAGGTGCTTTTTTTTTTTTAAAGAGCTATTAGACTTTTACTTTCTTTTTTTCTTTCTTTCTTTCTTTCTTTCTTTCTTTCTTTCTTTCTTTCTTTCTTTCTTTCTTTCTTTCTTTCTAGAAGCAGACAATTTTTTCATTTTTGTCTTTTCCTCCCCGCCTTCCAAAAGCCATAACTTTTTTATTTTTCTGTCAACATAGCCGTATGAGGGCTTGTTTCTTGTGGGACAAGTTTTCGTTTTTATTAGCACCATTTAATGTACCGTATAATATATTGGGAAACTGAAAACAAATCTTTGTGGTGTGAAATGGGCAAAAAAACTTCCATTCCGCCATTGTTTTTTGGGTTTCGTTTTAACATTGTTCACTGTGAGTTCATACAATTACAGCAACACCAAATGTATATAGTTTTTGTATGTTTTACCACTTTTACAAAGAAAAAACTATTTGTTAAAAAAATAAGTTATTTTGGGTTGTCAAAATCGGAGAGCCATAACTTTTTTATATTTCCATCGTTTCAGCGGTGTGAGGTCCTGTTTTTTGTGAAGCGAGCTGTAGTTTTTATTGGTACCATTTTGGGGTATATATGACTTTTTGATCGCTTTTTATTCCATTTTTTCCCCAAAGGTGACCAAAAAAACAGCAATTCTAACACCTATAATTATTTTATTTTTTTACATCACTTACCGTGCCGATTAAATAACATTAAAATAGAATAGTACCTTTTTTTTTAAACTTTTAATATTATTTTCTTTTTACATTAAAAAAAAACAACTTTATTCAATTGTTTTTTATATTTTTCATTAGTCCTCCTAGGGGACTCGGACCAGCGATCGTTGGATCACTTGCATGATACACTGCAATACTAATGTATTGCAGTATATTGTGATTTTACTGGCTCCTATTAAGCCTTGCCTCGGGCAGGGCTTTAAAAGAGCACTAAGATGGAAGACCTGGGGCCCTTCATTAGGCCCTCAGGCTGCCATGAAAACCATCAGTACCCCATGATCGCATCGCTGGGGGGATGGGATGTTGGAGGGCGCCACTTCCTTCTTGCTAACGACTTAGATGCCGTGGTTGCCATTCACCCGTGGCATCTAGGGGGCTAAATGAGCGGGATCCCGCTCATTGCAGTGAAGTATCGGCTGCAACATGCAGCCGATTTCTGCTAAATATGGAGCACGCTCATACAGTAAGTGAAATGTTGCCATGGGTTTAAATGGTAAGTGAAATTTTTGTGTCTTATATCCACATATACTGTGCATTGGGCTGCTTGATGTCAAATAACTTCTCAACGCCAATACCACAGCGAGCACCAACCCTCACCCACTTCCCAACAACACACATGACCCCTAAACTTTTGTGACAATGGGGGCACACATAGCACCTAAAGGTGAAGATTAAAGACTTTTCTTCATATACCCTTTACCTTGTGGCGCACTTTCTGGTCAATAAATTGGGCCAGTTCCCAGAATAAGCTAACAGTCACCCCATCCCTGCCTCCATGGCTAATGTGAGTAATTTGGCTAAGACTCCGTTCACATTTCATTTTTACAGGAGCCGAATGATCTATAACCATAAATATATACACAGACTGCAAAAAAAGAAGGCAGTCAAAATGCTCTATATTCATCGAAAACTTTGAGCATTAAATTGGACATAATTGAAATCAAAAAGGGGCAATTCAGAAAAGAATGAAGATAATCCCAAGATCCACATAAAGATGTTGATGATCCTAGAAGAAAGAACAGAACAAATATAAATGCCAAAATGACAAAAATAATACAAACAAAAACAAGAAAACCCTTGAGAGTAAAGTAAAGCTAAAATAAGAGAAAGCTGCAGAAAATATAAAAAACCCCTCAAAGATTTACATAGTCCCTCAAGTCCCCTAGGAGTTGTGGTTCTCATGTTATGTGAGCTTTTTTTAAATTAACATCTTGTGAACCAGGTCAAATATTTTTCATATATTATACTTAAAGTTTAGTACATACAGCTTGAGGTGTTAGGTTTTAGTTATCTTTAACCCATAGAAGGATATGTACTGTTGTACAGAGTTAAGGCCCTTTAGCACAGACCGATCTTGCAAAGAAAGGAAGTCTCATTCCTGATCATCGGCCCATATAAAACTCCCAACGATCACTCGAACAAACGAGCAAACGCTAATTCAACGGCTGATCGCATCTTTTATTCGGCAGTAAAAATCATCGTTGGGGATGAGGGGATATGCTGCCGACAATGCAAACTCTATGGGGACTAACTATCTGGTTCGTCCCCATAAAGTACAATGGTTGTTCCATGTAAATGAAGCTAAATATGTTGCCGATTGACGTGCAATAGCATCTATTGGCGCTTGTTTTCTAGCAGAAATTTCATAGTGTAGAAGGGCCCTTATTCTTCCTTAGAAGCAATGGCATCCTATGGAGTATGCCACATTTTTTTATCATACTGAATCTGAAAAAAACAACAGCTTTGAAAACCTCTGTTAAGGATCTGCTAGGCACGGCTTCTGTATCCACGCCCATAGGTAATCAGTCTGCACCTGCTTCTATGTCTGTGAGACTGACTCCATCTTCCACCACTCAGGATGGCAGGCTTAGGAGTGGGAGAGCCTATCACAGCCTGGCCAGACGGAGCTAGCTCCCGACCTCTGTCTATTTATACCTGCCTTTCCTGTTCCTCCTTGCTTGTGATTCTTCTCTGTAGGTTTCCTGGCCCTGCTGCAGCTTCTTGAACTACTTGTCCCTGCTTCGTTTTGACCCTGGCTTACTGACTACTCTTCTGCTCTGCGTTTGGTACCTCGTACACTACTGGTTTGACTCGGCTTGTTCACTACTCTCCTGCTCTGCGTTTGGCACCTCGTACTCTCCTGGTTTGACTCGGCTCGTTTACTACTCTTGTTGCTCACGGTGTTGCCGTGGGCAACTGCCCCGTTTCCCTTTGTTCTGTGTTTCCTTGTCTGGTTGTCTGTCGTGCACTTATTGAGTGTAGGGACCGTCGCCCAGTTGTACCCCGTCGCCTAGGGCGGGTCGTTGCAAGTAGGCAGGGACTGAGTGGCGGGTAGTTTAGGGCGCACTTGTCTGTTTCCCTATCAATGTCATTACAACCTCTGTATGAAATCAGAGGCATTCCGAGGTACAGTAGGGTCCCAAAGGAGTCAATGGACATTGTATGGAGCCATAATACATTTGTGAGCATGAGCCCTAACTTTCATAACGCCTTCCTGACACTGCTGTATATATACGGAGGAGGTCGGACGTGAAGTATGGTGCAGGATCACGGGCTTAGCCCGCTCCATAAGACGAGCGTATCGGCTGTATGTTACAGCCGACATTTCAATGTAAAGAGCAGGTTCCAGTTCATCCCGCTTCTTTAACCCTTTAGTGACAGCTGCATTTAAGTCGTTAGAAACAGGGGGGGGGCGGCTTCTGACATTCCATTGCCCCCCCCCCGTGATGCATTTGAGGAATACCAATGTTTGTCAAGGCAGCCTATGAGCCTAATAAAGGCCCCCAGATCTTTACTCCCATTAAGCCCTCAAAAATGGCTCTCATACTATGGCGACAAAAAACTATTTTTTTATTTTTCACAATTCGTTTTTCACTTGTAAATGTTGTGGAACAAAATAAAAACTATATAAATGTGGTATCACCATAATCGTATTTACAGAATAAAGTTAACATGTTGTTTTTAACGCAGGGTGAACGCCGTAATAACAAAACCCAAACAACAATGGAGGAATCACTGTTTTTTTCCCATTCCACCCGACAAATATATATTTTTTCCAGTTACCCAGTACATCATATGGTACAAAAAATGGTACCGTGAAAAACTCCAACTTGTCCTACAAAAAACAAGCCCTCAGACAGCTTTTAAAAGAATTAAAATGTTATTGCTTTTGGAAAGTTGGAGGAAATGCGAAAATTAAAATCAGAAAAAAGGCTGTGGAGGGGAGGGGTTAAAAGGCACCGCACTTTGAGCAAACTTCACATAAATCAATAGTATAAGTGTAATATATACTATTCAAGAAAAATGTCTTTCTCCACTTATCAGGTCCCTTCCTCCCCTCTGCTTACTCACTCTGAATTTACTGCAATTCCGTCTCCTCAGGATATGACAGACTATCAGCAGGTTACAGCTGCCCATAGAAGTCTATGGAGAGGGCATAAGAAGGAGGGTGAGAAAGAGGCAGAGAGACACAGACACACACAGAGATGCTGCTGCAGCTTCCTAGTAAGTGTAAGGGTATGTTCACACAACCTATTTTCAGACGTAATTCAGGCGTTTTACGCCTCGAATTACGCCTGAAAAGACGGCTCCATTACGTCTGCAAACATCTGCCCATTGCTTGCAATGGGTTTTACGATGTTCTGTTCAGACAAAGTGTAATCTTACGTGTCGCTGTCAAAAGACGGCGTGTAAAAATACGCCCACGTCAAAGAAGTGCAGGACACTTCTTTGGACGTTTTTGGAGCCGTTTTTCATTGACTCCATTGAAAAACAGCTCCAATTACGTCCTTAATGGACACCGCGAAAAACACAAGTACTTGCAATTACGGCTGAAATTCAGGAGCTGTTTTCGCCTGAAAATTTTGCGTTTGCGTGTGAACATACCCTTATATCTTACCGCTGCGCTGGGTTCACAGTTTCACTGCTTATTACTGCTGTGTGATATCCCCTAGGTTGCTGCTGCTGCTTCTTCTATTCTCTGTGTGTGCGGTCTATGGGAGACATGCTAATAGTTAAGCTCCATCCACTAGCTCAGGGAAAACGGAGAATGAGAGATCGAGTCATATAATGGCCAGAAATATGGTAAATAATAATGGTTATTTCTCATGCACACTCAACAACTTATTCTGAAAAGTCACCTGAAGAGACAGGTACGCTTAAATTAAATACTGGCAGTGCATGTGTAGTCATCCTTCCATCAACACCAGGGATTACCCTTTTGGTCTCCACTGATCTACCTTTTACAACATCTGATTAACATTAAAAAAGATATTGTTGGAAAACCCCTTCAGGCCCTGTTCACACTGAATTTTGTGCAGTCAGAAAAAAATCTGCCTCAGAATTCCTTCAGGAATTTTGAGGCAAATTTTGAACGGCCTATGCTTTTTTAACCGCTGTGTTTTTTGTACTGAGGCCATTGAATCTAATGCAAGGACTGTGGGCAAAAAACAAAGCAAAAAAGGCTCAGATATGTGCATCAGTTTTTTTTCTGCATCTCATTGAATTCAATGAGGCGGAAACCGCGGCAAGAAAGAGCATGCCGATTTTTTTTTTCCGGCGAGTGTCCAAACGCCTCCCATTGAAATCAATTGGCAGTGATTTCGGCCATTTTTTGGTGCTGATTCTCATGCGGTTTCCACGTCAAATTCAGCTAAAACAAACCTCAGTTTAAACTGACCCTTAATCTTTCAGTTATTTTAGGTAAAGAAAACAGTACAAAAAACATCATGCAGCCATTTGATATCCAAATGAACACGTTTTCTCAATGTATCTATAAACCGAATGGGAAACAAACCCTTTGGAGCCATTTAAGACATTTCAAGGCAATCTATCAAAAAAGTAGGCCAAGGATATCGATCATCTCACGGTGATTAGAATGACATGTAATACACCATAGTATGGTAATCTGATTTCTCAACCTCTCGAGCGCAAGGCCTCTGTCTATTCCTGTAACTGACAGTCTGAGGTCCCATAAACATAACCAGTGCTATAGTTACACAGTATTGACATGTAGATATGGACACAAGATTATATGATCCTTAGGATAGGACATAAATGTATGGTCATAGGGGCCCTACCTCTGGCACAGAACCAAATAAGCAGAACAAACGGGTATCAATGTGATTTACCGGAAAACTTCTTTAAAAGTGAGTGGGGCAGATTTTCTTAAATTTAGCCTAAAACTAGACCAGACGGACGATAGGCCAAATTTATCTCAGTGGTGCATGGTAGGAATGTTAGACACTTTTCTCTTTCTTATGCCACCTCTTAGGCACCAAGCACAATTCCCCCGAAAATCCACGGGAGAATTGCGGCCCCATTCATTCCTATGGGCCCATGCACACGACCGTGGTTTCCACGATCCGTGCATGGCCCAGGAGCTCATAGAAAATAATAGACATGGCCATGTGCACTGCCTGCGATTTGCGGGCGGTTTGTGGGTGACACTCTGTGGCCGGCCAACCCGAAAATCACGGCTGTGCACATGGCTACGGTCGTGTGCATGAGACCTTACTTGGCTTACTTTAGACCAATATTTTGTGACATCATTTCGTGCACCTTTGGCACATTTTAAGCAATCCTTTTTTGCTAAACCACGCCTTCTTCTAGACACTTTGCGCAAAAAGTCGCTAACACACAAATAATAAACCTAGCACACGACATGTATGCCAGTTTCTTGGAGCAAATCGAGACAGAATTCTGGTGCATTTAGTTTAGTAAATCTCCGCCAATGTTTAAAATAATAACATATTGTCCTATTGACAATACAACTTGGGGGAAATCCTTTATTACGTAAAGGGGGTTTTCCCATGAAGGACATTTATGACATATCCACAGGATAGGTCAAAAATGTAAGATAGATGCTGGTCCCATCTCTGAGACCCGCTCCTATCTCTAGAACGGGGCCACCCCGTTCTATCTTTTTGTGCTCACGCTGCCTCCCGTCCACTTCCTGATTACATGGTTGGGAGTTACGAAGACCGTAAGTCGCTGAGCTCCGCTGTTTCCGTATCTCCTATAGTAGTGAATGGCAATTACGGAAGCAGCGTAGCATGTGAGCTACGATGTTTCCATAACTACTATTCAGTTCTATGGGAGTTACGGAAACAGCGTAGCTCAGCGACTTACGGTCTTCGTAACTCCCAACCATGTAATCAGGAAGTGGCCGGGAGGCAGCCTAAGCACAAAAAGATAGAACGGGGTTTAGCGAGCCCTGTTCTAGAGATAGGTGCGGGTCCCAGAGGTGGGACCCACATCTCTCTGATGTTTATGACCTATCCTGTGGAAATGTCATAGATGTCCCTCATGAGAAAACCCCTTTAACTATTTCTCGCTCTGTCTCCTCATGTACCATCCACATGTGTGTTCTAGCAGCTGTAATAGCTTTTTATATAACAGGACTTACATGTAAATAGCTTTTCCATAGCTTTCTTACTGACTGATTCCCACGGTTCACATTGGGGAGAAACCGATCTTAGTGATGGATGCTAAAATGTCAAATTTTCTGGTTTGGATTAAATCCTATAACTTTAGCCTTATGGGACTTTTCAGATTGTTTTCAAAAATTCAATCCAAATCTGCCGGACCGGTATGGTAGACGGAGATATAATGCAATACTGTGCAAGCTGATACCAGAATGTACGGAGTTTAATTGATAACAAATGGGGATCTCTTTTGTTTTGTTGTCAACAGTGACATTTTTAAGTTTCAATTTCTCACCGAATTGAAAAATTGATTCGAAATTGGACAGGAAGTATCACAAAAGAGCAATGATGGCTTGTGCCAGGATCAAGAAAACTGTCCGCTGTGAATTTGTAGTGCTAAATGTCACATGTTCACACATTTATAAAAAAGCGCGATTTATCGGATCTGACCGGTTGTAAATCATTACTTCAGAAGCAACCATGTATTATTAAAAGGTTATTTGTATCGCCAGCGATATACCATGGCGGCCACTGGCTGGTACTACGTCATGACTCCATAGGTGAATGAGGCCATGCTGCAATTCCTTGTGCAGCAAGTGGTTGTGAGCGCCGCTGCACCGCAACATTTTTGTATTATAAAAGAAAGGTATTGCAATACATGATTTTTTTCCTCACAGGGAAGATTTTGCAGGCAGAAAAAAAATCAGCCTCAAAATTCCAAAAAGCCGGTCCGGGAAAAAAAAAGGCCTCCCATTTACGTGAGTAACATTTTTTCGTACATATTAATTTATACTTTTATTCAAATAAATGTTTATTTGGCAAAAATGCTGAGAACAAAGCAGTTTTGCTGCAGTTTTTAATTTTTTTTTTTTTTTTACAGCATACACTGAAAAAAAAATTGTCAACGCCAGAATCTCTATTTTTTGGTCACCTCATCTCCCACAAAAAATGAAATAAAAAGTGATCAAAACATTGCATGTAACCCAAAATGGTATTAAAAACTAAAACATAAGCCCTCATACCACTTAATCGACGGAAAAGTAAAAAAGTTATGTCTCTCAGAATTTGGCGACACAATTTTTTTTTATTTTTTACACTTAGGTTTTTACTTGTAAAAGTAGTAAAATATAGAAAAAACTATATATATTTGATATCGCCGTAATCGTATTGACCCACAGAATAAAGTTAACAGGTTGATTTAATTGCACAGTGAATTCCGTAAAAACGATGCGCATAAAACAATGGAGGAATCGCTGTTTTTTTTCATTTTCTACCCCACAAATAATTTTTTCCCCGTTTCCTAGTACATTATATGGCACAATAAATGGTAATACGAAAAACTACAATTCGTCCCGCAAAAATAAAGCCCTCATAGTACTATATCGACGGAAAAATAAAAAAGTAATGGCATTTGGAAGGTGGGGAGGAAAAAACGGAAATGAAAATCTAAAAAGGGCTGCGGCGGGAAGAAGTTAAATGCCGTGGTCAATAGCGACGAAAAATAAAAAAGTAATGGCTTTTGGAAGGTAGGGAGAAACTGAAGGTCCAATGGCTGCGGCGGGAAGGGGTTAAAGAATAGAATTGAGATGTTTTGTTTTTTTAGTACTACTTGGCTCTTCATCCTTATTTTTGTTTTCTCAGAAATCCCCTAATTTATATTTGGATACGTTTATATCTGTAATTGTTAGTTGGGAATTAGTGAAATGTTCAAAAACAATTTTTTTCGTATTACTTTGCATCTTGTGCAACTCTTATAGAGGATTCAAGGTTTTATGTAAATAAAGCGAAGTATCTGTATAAATTAAAAGTTACACAACTTTTTAATATACTTTCTGTTTCAATCCTTCACAATTTTCAAGAACTCTTTTGGTATTAGTGCATGAGAACGTCCCGGTTTACATTCAGCCGCAGTTAACCCATAAATTCCCAGTCCTGCTCTCAGCTGAAAGGTGGATATAATTGTATCCAATCTAGACAATGCTCTGTGAGCTAAATACATCAGTAAAAGCTGAACAAATCCCTTATGCGGCCATAAAGGGTGTATTAAAGGGTAACTAAACGTTCCAAAAACTTTTTACATGTAATAGTGACATGTCAGAAGTTTGTATCGGTGGGGGTCCGAGCGCTGAAAGCCCCACCGATTGCTAAAACGAAGCGGCAGAGGCGCTAGGGTGAGCGCTGAGCCGCTTCGTCTCTGATCAGCTTTTCTCGGAAAGCCGAGCAATTGGTGAGCCCATACACTTATACACCAACTGCTCGGCTTTCTGAGAAAAGGTGATCAGAAACCAAGCGGCCAACGCTCACCTCCGAGTTTATTTTAACGATCGAAGGAGGTCTCAGTGCTCGGACCCCCACTGACCAAAACTTCTAACATGTCACTATGACATGTCAGAAGTTTTTTTAACGTTTGGTTACCCTTTAATTCATAGCACGATTTTGTAAATAAAGGGTCGCTTTATGCAGAATAACGTGCAGCCATTAACAGGCTATTTCACAGCTGTGCCGAACATGGTGTTGGAGCAGTTGTTGGCAACATCGGGGCAGGGTCAGGGCCGCTCTGTGTGGCCTTACCCTGATAGGTTGCTATAATACTGTATACGAGTCTGGAGTCCAGGCTGTTTAGCTCACAATCCATCGTCTAATATTTCACTTTTTCATACAGTTCATAAGCTTTACTTATAGAAGACTGGAAAACTCCTTTAAAATTCTGAACGGAATATAAAACCAACTTTTTTCGTTTAGCAGGTTGTCTTACTATGTTCCGTTCCTGCCGTTATTTTATTAAAAAAAACAATTAGTTATGCAGCATTTAGTTTGATATAACACCGGAAAATTGTACAAATTCATAATACAATATTAGTTCAGAAGTTTGTTGAGAAGTGAGCTGCAGAAAACAGGAAATGTCAGGCGATTGTTTTTGATTCAATGGCTTGTGTAAAAACTGTATTTCAGGATTTTTTTTATATGGGTGAAAACTAAAATAAAAAATTTGATTAAAAATATATTTTTATAAAAACCTTATTAAAATAATATGTCATAGTCTGACGATAGATCCCCTTTAATATAAGATTTAGATGTTTCAGGTCAATGTACTATTATGCAGAAAAACTGAGACACAACACCATCCAGTATGTGTCAGCTCTCACCAGGAGAAGCATGTCCTGTAAGGTCCCATGCACACGACCGTAGATTTAGTCCGTAATTAAGATTCTTAATTACGAACCCATTCATTACTACGGCCAACAGTCACCTTCCCGTATATCTACGGGAAGGTGTCCAGGCCGTGGAAACCATCCGTAAAAAATAGGACATTTTTTTTACGGACCGTTCTTCCATACTTTATAATGGTTACAAGGTCCGCAAATGCAGATGACTGTCTGCAGCCATCCCTGGCCGGCCGTGTTCGTAATCAGGGGCCGTGCTTATGGGCACGGTCGTGTGCATGGGGCCCTAGAGATTGAAATACATTTTAGCGCTAAATCATATTAACTACACAAATGTTCTGTCTCATGGACACATGTGTATGATTTATAGGTATTCACAATCAATTTTGATCAATGACAATAGTTTTATCTTTTATCATTATGTGCATGTAGACTTGACAATAATTGTAATGATTATTTGGGAATGAATGATTTCTACAAATTATTTCTATATGTAAATAAGCCTTAAACGGCACAGAATCTACATTACTTATGTTCTATCTGTTTGTGCATAAATGTTCTATGGGTATTGGTCTGTGGCAGTCTAATTAGATTGTGAGCTCCTCTGGGGAGGAAAACAGGTGTGGGTTGATGCCTCCTATGTAAATCACGGTAGAAAATGTTTTCTTCATATAAGTAAAGAGAAACAAAAGTTGAAAAAGAAAATGTTTCATATGCTAATGGTTTATTTAGCTGCATACTACAAATGTGCACAATTTTTAATTACTGACAGTGTTGGGAATCGTCCAGTAGCCCTAGACGCAACTGCTAAATCCTTAATGGGGCATATTAGTTTTCAGGGTTATTTAACAAACTTGACTTGTGTGTATAACGGAGACCGCACAGTTTATAATGCAATAAATAGTGGACATAATCTAGGGGCTATAATATAATATTATTATACTGTATGGGGAAGCTATGGGGGCATTATACTGTATGGGGGGCATTAAAGGGACATTTTACTGTGTGGGGGCACTAAAGGGGCATTATACTGTGTGGCGGCACTAAAGGGGGCATTATACTGTGTGGGGGCACTATACACCAATGATTGTTCATCTGCTGTCTCGAACATCGTTTCCTCTCTCTATCTAAAATGTGTATAGCAAAATGTGTGGGGGCAATATACTGTGTGGGGGCACTTAGGGAACATTATACTGTGTGGGGGCACTATACACTAATGACGTATTCCCTTCTGATGGCCACTGTAACGACTATGCAAATGGTAGTTGACTTTATGTATCAAAAAAATAGTTTTCTATCCAAAAAATGCTTTTAACTGCCGGCCACTAGTTGTCGTCTTTCTTTCTATCTTTCTATCTATCACTACCTGTTGTAAAGAGTAATCTGTCTGGGGGCAGGTCCATGTGGGTATCACTCGTACTCCCAGTTTCCTGTGTGTGAAATGCATACAGCATAAAAACACAAAGGAGGGGTTTAGTCAGGGCCTTCCTTTGGGGTGTGCAAGGACGCATCACTCCAGCAGGTGAAAGGGGGCCCTGCACTGGCTCTCTTCCCCTGCTTGTGTTTCTAAAGCGCCCGTGCCCGACAACGCTGTAGCTGCCTTTCCACGCTCCTTCTCTGCTCAGTGGTGTAACTACCACTGTAGCAGCCATAGCAGCTGCTAGCAGCGACACCAGGCATGAAGGCGCCTGTGCCGCCCGCCGGGATGCACCCCCATGCCCGGTGGCACCGCTAGCAGCTGCTATGACTGCTACAGTGGTAGCGACGCAATATTCAATAGCATCTGCATCCTTAGGACGCAGGTACCATTGAATCCTATGGCAGAGGAGGAAGCTATCTCCCTGCGCTGCCATTTACTAGACTGCAGGCTGTTTAGGCACAGGTACAGGATCTCTGTCATCATGCCTATCAGGAGCAGGGACAGGATCCCTGCGCAGGTCAGCGTGATAATGTCACTGGATCACGTGGGCCTACGCAAGGATCCTGTCAGCGTTGTGGAGCAGCTCTGTTTATCGTGGGAACGGGGCCTGGGTGAGTACAATTTTTTTGTTTTATTTGTTTGGGGGGCTCTGTCTACAAGAGGGAGGTGTGGGGCTGTATGGCATAGTCTACCAGGTAGAGGTGGGCTGTATGGCACTGTCAACAAGGGGGAGGTAGGGGTCTGTATGGCACTGTCTACAAGGTGGACATGGGGGGCTGTATGCCACTATCTACAAGAGGGAGGTGGGGGCACTGTCTACAAGGGGGAGGTGAAGGGCGGTATGAAACTGTCTATAAGAGGGAGGTGGGGGCTGTATGGCACTCTGCACAAGGGGGAGGTGGGTGGCTGCACGGCACTGTGCACAAGCGGGAGGTGGGGGGCTGCATGGCACTATCTACAAGCGGAAGGTGGGGTGGTACTGTCTACAAGGGGGAGGTGGGGTCTGTGTGGCACTATCTACAGAGGGGCACTATCTACAAGGGAGGGGTCTGTGTGTGGCAGCCAGGGGAGGGGGGACATTATACTGTGGGGGGCCACTAAGTGGGCATTATACTGTGTGGGGGCCACTAAGGGAATATTACACTGTGTAGGGGCACTACAGGAGGCAATTTACTGTGTGCACCACTTAGGGGGCATTATACTGTGTGGGCACACTTAGAGGACAAAATACTGTGGGGTTATAACATATATTATTAAATAGTATTATACTGTATGGGGCAGCTATGGGTGCATTATACTGTATGGGGGCACCAAAGGGGCATTATAATGTGTGGGGGCAATATACTGTGTGGGGACACCTAGGGGACATTATACTGTGTGTGGGGGCACTATAAAGGGCATTATACTGTGGAAGGCATTATACTTTTTTTATGGGGAATTTTTTTATGATGGTGTGGGGCGCCAAAAGAAAATTTTTCATGGGTGCCATCTATCCTAAGGCCAGCCCTGGGTTTAGTTGCCCAATGGACAATGCATATGGATGCTCTTGAAGAGTTACAATGCATGATGAGAAGTCAGGGAGTCACAGTAGAGGCCCCCTGTAATAAAGTCAATGGAAAAAGGCAGCGCAAGACGATCGTGCCGCTGAGAGGGGGTAGAATACAGCCATTGACCAAAATAAAAGCATGGCATAGTATAAGAAGCGTGTATGTAAGCACAATTTGTAGTCTTTTTAGGTTTGGATAAAATGACAGGTAAGCTTCCTTACATCTGCTCCCTCATCTCGGTCTACCAACCTACACGTGCTATAGGTTCTGCCAACTTTCTAAGACTAACATCCTTCCTGAACGCTCCACTTCTGTCTCCAAGACTTTTCTCGCGCTGCACCAGTCCTCTGGAATGCGTTACCCCGAACATTGAAATTAATTCCAAATACTCAATTTTAAGCATGCCCTTAAAAACATCTTTAAGGCAACATAACCACATTGCATAAATTCTCCGGTACTGTGCTATTCTCTGCATTATTCCTCAATGCCTGACCCCTTCAATCAACAGTACCCCCATACTCCTTGCACCCTAATACACTTTATATCAGTGAACACACATACACTGGCTGGTGAGAGGCTCATGCAGTTTTAAACGTACTACCCTATCTTGTATAAAAGATCGATGGACCGTTGTACAAAACTTTTACCTTTTGTGTCAACCCCTATTTCCTCATAGATTGTAAGCTCTTGCGAGCAGGGTCCTCACTCCTCTTGATTGATTTGTTAATTGGTTTATTACTTTGCCAAACAACATCTAAAGAAGCCGCCCAGTTCTGGAACAGCATGAAACTAAGATCAACCTGTACCAGAATGATGGGAGGAAGAAAGTATGGAGAAGGCATGGAATGGCCCATGATCCAAAGCACACCACATCTCCTGTAAAACATGGTGGAGGCAGTGTGATGGCATGGTGGGGGCAGTGTGATGGCATGGTGGAGGCAGTGTGATGGCATGGTGGAGGCAGTGTGATGGCATGGTGGATGCAGTGGGATGGCATGGTAGGGGCAGTGTGATGGCATGGTGGGGGCAGTGTGATGGCATGGGCATACATGGCTGCCAAAGGCACTGGTTCACTAGTGTTTATTGATGATGTGACTGAAGACAGAAGCAGCCGGATGAATTCTGAAGTGTTCAGGGATTTACTTTCTGCTCAGATTCAACCAAATGCAGCAAGGTTGATTGGGCGCCGCTTCACAGTACAGATGGACAATGACCCAAAACATACTGCGAAAGCAACCCAGGAGTTTTTCAAGGCAAAGAAGTGGAATATTCTGCAATGGCCGAGTCAATCACCAGATCTCATCCCGATCGAGCTGCATTTCACTGCTTAAGACAAAACTTAAGGCAGAAAGACCCACAAACAAGCAACAACTGAAGACGCTGCCGTAAAGGCCGGGCAAAGCATCACAAAGGAGGAAACCCAGCGTTTGGTGATGTCCATGGTTTCCAGACTTCAGGCCGTCATTGCCTGCAAAGGATTGTCTACAAAGTATTAAAAAAAAAACATTTTTTATTTTATTTATGGTAATGTTAATTTGTCCAAAAAACATCTTTAAGGCAACATAACCACATTGCATAAATTCTCCGGTACTGTGCTATTCTCTGCATTATTCCTCAATGCCTGACCCCTTCAATCAACAGTACCCCCATACTCCTTGCACCCTAATGCACTTTATATCAGTGAACACACATACACTGGCTGGTGAGAGGCTCATGCAGTTTTAAACGTACTACCCTATCTTGTATAAAAGATCGATGGACCGTTGTACAAAACTTTTACCTTTTGTGTCAACCCCTATTTCCTCATAGATTGTAAGCTCTTGCGAGCAGGGTCCTCACTCCTCTTGATTGATTTGTTAATTGGTTTATTACTTTGCCAAACAACATCTAAAGAAGCCGCCCAGTTCTGGAACAGCATGAAACTAAGATCAACCTGTACCAGAATGATGGGAGGAAGAAAGTATGGAGAAGGCATGGAATGGCCCATGATCCAAAGCACACCACATCTCCTGTAAAACATGGTGGAGGCAGTGTGATGGCATGGTGGGGGCAGTGTGATGGCATGGTGGAGGCAGTGTGATGGCATGGTGGAGGCAGTGTGATGGCATGGTGGATGCAGTGGGATGGCATGGTAGGGGCAGTGTGATGGCATGGTGGGGGCAGTGTGATGGCATGGGCATACATGGCTGCCAAAGGCACTGGTTCACTAGTGTTTATTGATGATGTGACTGAAGACAGAAGCAGCCGGATGAATTCTGAAGTGTTCAGGGATTTACTTTCTGCTCAGATTCAACCAAATGCAGCAAGGTTGATTGGGCGCCGCTTCACAGTACAGATGGACAATGACCCAAAACATACTGCGAAAGCAACCCAGGAGTTTTTCAAGGCAAAGAAGTGGAATATTCTGCAATGGCCGAGTCAATCACCAGATCTCATCCCGATCGAGCTGCATTTCACTGCTTAAGACAAAACTTAAGGCAGAAAGACCCACAAACAAGCAACAACTGAAGACGCTGCCGTAAAGGCCGGGCAAAGCATCACAAAGGAGGAAACCCAGCGTTTGGTGATGTCCATGGTTTCCAGACTTCAGGCCGTCATTGCCTGCAAAGGATTGTCTACAAAGTATTAAAAAAAAAACATTTTTTATTTTATTTATGGTAATGTTAATTTGTCCAAAAAACATCTTTAAGGCAACATAACCACATTGCATAAATTCTCCGGTACTGTGCTATTCTCTGCATTATTCCTCAATGCCTGACCCCTTCAATCAACAGTACCCCCATACTCCTTGCACCCTAATGCACTTTATATCAGTGAACACACATACACTGGCTGGTGAGAGGCTCATGCAGTTTTAAACGTACTACCCTATCTTGTATAAAAGATCGATGGACCGTTGTACAAAACTTTTACCTTTTGTGTCAACCCCTATTTCCTCATAGATTGTAAGCTCTTGCGAGCAGGGTCCTCACTCCTCTTGATTGATTTGTTAATTGGTTTATTACTTTGCCAAACAACATCTAAAGAAGCCGCCCAGTTCTGGAACAGCATGAAACTAAGATCAACCTGTACCAGAATGATGGGAGGAAGAAAGTATGGAGAAGGCATGGAATGGCCCATGATCCAAAGCACACCACATCTCCTGTAAAACATGGTGGAGGCAGTGTGATGGCATGGTGGGGGCAGTGTGATGGCATGGTGGAGGCAGTGTGATGGCATGGTGGAGGCAGTGTGATGGCATGGTGGATGCAGTGGGATGGCATGGTAGGGGCAGTGTGATGGCATGGTGGGGGCAGTGTGATGGCATGGGCATACATGGCTGCCAAAGGCACTGGTTCACTAGTGTTTATTGATGATGTGACTGAAGACAGAAGCAGCCGGATGAATTCTGAAGTGTTCAGGGATTTACTTTCTGCTCAGATTCAACCAAATGCAGCAAGGTTGATTGGGCGCCACTTCACAGTACAGATGGACAATGACCCAAAACATACTGCGAAAGCAACCCAGGAGTTTTTCAAGGCAAAGAAGTGGAATATTCTGCAATGGCCGAGTCAATCACCAGATCTCATCCCGATCGAGCTGCATTTCACTGCTTAAGGCAGAAAGACCCACAAACAAGCAACAACTGAAGACGCTGCCGTAAAGGCCGGGCAAAGCATCACAAAGGAGGAAACCCAGCGTTTGGTGATGTCCATGGTTTCCAGACTTCAGGCCGTCATTGCCTGCAAAGGATTGTCTACAAAGTATTAAAAAAAAAACATTTTTTATTTTATTTATGGTAATGTTAATTTGACCAAAAAACATCTTTAAGGCAACATAACCACATTGCATAAATTCTCCGGTACTGTGCTATTCTCTGCATTATTCCTCAATGCCTGACCCCTTCAATCAACAGTACCCCCATACTCCTTGCACCCTAATGCACTTTATATCAGTGAACACACATACACTGGCTGGTGAGAGGCTCATGCAGTTTTAAACGTACTACCCTATCTTGTATAAAAGATCGATGGACCGTTGTACAAAACTTTTACCTTTTGTGTCAACCCCTATTTCCTCATAGATTGTAAGCTCTTGCGAGCAGGGTACTCACTCCTCTTGATTGATTTGTTAATTGGTTTATTACTTTGCCAAACAACATCTAAAGAAGCTGCCCAGTTCTGGAACAGCATGAAACTAAGATCAACCTGTACCAGAATGATGGGAGGAAGAAAGTATGGAGAAGGCATGGAATGGCCCATTGTAATGGCAGGAAGGAGGTGAAGGGAAAGTGAGCCCTAATCTACCCACCGCCCTGTCCCTGCCTACTTGCAACGACCCGCCCTAGGCGACGGGGTACAACTGGGCGGCGGTCCCTACGCTGTCTAAGTGCACGGGAGAACAAACAGGGAACACGCAAGGGAAGGGGCAGTAGCCCACGGAACGCCGCGAGGAAACGGAGCGGTGAATGAATAGTCAGGACCAGGATGAAGTGGAGTATACCAACGTGAGCACAGAGAAGGAAGCAAGCCAGGGGCAAAGCGAAGCAGGTTAAGTGGAACTGCAGCAAGGCAGAAGAACGGCAGAAGCAGGCTGGAGCAAGCAGCAGTGGGGCCAGGAATCCAGAAGAATTACAAGCACTGAGGAAGAGAACACGGCAGGTAATAAAGGACAGGGGGCGGAGCTAACTCCGACTGACCAGGCCGCGATAGGCTCTCCCACTCCTGAGCCTGCCACCCTGGTTGGTGGGAGACGGTGTCAGTCTAACAGGTCTGGCCTCAGGTGTGGATTGATTAATCCCAGGAGTAAACCTAGACGTAGTACCTGGCAGATCCCTAACAGTACTCCCCCTTTTATGAGGGGCCACCGGACCCTTACTAAGAGGACCCGGTTTAGTAGGGAAGAGAAGGTGGAACCTCCTGATCAACACCCCAGCGTGAACATCACGGGCAGGTACCCAAGTCCGGCCCGTATCCTCTCCAATGGACCAGGTACTGGAGGGAGCCCTGGACCATCCTACTGTCCATAATCTTGGCCACCTCGAATTCCACCCCCTCAGGGGTGAGAACGGGAACAGGAGGTTTCCTCGAGGGGGACCAGGACGGGGAGCAGCGTTTGAGGAGGGAGGCATGAAAGACGTCATGTATGCGAAAGGATGGGGGCAGCTCCAGACGGAAGGATACAGGGTTGAGGACTTCAATGATCTTATAAGGTCCAATAAATCGGGGAGCAAACTTCCTGGACGGGACCTTAAGGCGCAAGTTCCTGGACGACAACCAGACCAAATCCCCGACGACAAACCGGGAGTTAGCTGTAAAGGATCTGCCAGGCACTACGTCTGGGTATACTCCCAGGATTAATCAGTCGACACCTGAGGCCAGACCTCTGAGACTGACACCTGCTCCCACCAATCAGGGTGGCAGGCTCAGGAGTGCGAGAGCCTATCGCGGCCTGGTCAGTCAGAGTTAGCTCCGCCCCCTGTCCATTTATACCTGCCGTTTTCTCTTCCTCCTTGCTTGTTATTCTTCTTGGATTCCTGGCCCCACTGCTGCCTTGCTCCAGCCTGCTTCTGCCGTGCTTCTGCCTTGCTTCAGTTCCGTTTATCCTGCGTTGCTCTGCCCCTGGCTTGCTTCTGCTCCGTGCTCCCGTTTGTATACTCCACTACTTCCTGATCCTGACTGGCTCATTCACCGCTCCGTTTCCTCGCGGCGTTCCGTGGGCTACTGTATTCCCTTGCGTGTTCCCTGTTTGTACTCCCTTGCACTTAGACAGCCTAGGGACCGCCGCCAAGTTGTACCCCGTCGCCTAGGGCGGGTCGTTGCAAGTAGGCAGGGACAGGGCGGTGGGTAGATTAGGGCTCACTTGTTCCCTTCACCTCCTTCCTGCCATTACATAATAACAAGCCCTTACCTAGTCTACCATTTCTTCTACGCTGATGCTATCATGGACCCCCTTGAGACCCTGACCCAGCAGATGCAGGGCCTCTCCCTACAGGTCCAGGCCCTGGCTCAGAGGGTCAATCAGTCTGACGCTACCTTTGTAGTACCCCTCACCTCACCTTTAGAACCCAACCTCAAGTTACCTGACCGGTTCTCAGGGGACCGTAAGACTTTTCTCTCCTTCCGGGAGAGTTGCAGACTTTATTTCCGCCTAAGACCTCACTCCTCAGGTTCCGAGAACCAGCGGGTGGGTATCATTATATCCCGACTCCAGGAAGGGCCCCAAGAGTGGGCCTTCTCCTTGGCTCCTGACGCCCCTGAACTTTCCTCCGTTGATCGGTTTTTCTCTGCCCTCGGTCTCATTTACGATGAGACTGACAGGACTGCCTTAGCCGAGAGTCAGCTGGTTACCTTACGTCAGGGTAGGAGACCGGTTGAGGAATACTGTTCTGATTTTAGAAAGTGGTGCGTAGCTTCTCGGTGGAACGACCCGGCCCTAAAGTGCCAGTTTAGGTTAGGATTATCTGACGCCCTGAAGGATCTGCTGGTTAGCTACCCCTCTTCTGACTCCCTAGACCAGGTTATGGCACTAGCGGTACCACTTGACCGACGTCTCAGGGAACGTCAGCTTGAACGTTTCAATGTTTTCCCCTCTGACTGCCCTGCGATTCCCCCCGAGGTCCCGTCTCCTCGCTCTTCCACGGAGGACTCGGAGGTACCTATGCAACTCGGGGCCTCCATGTCCCCTCGACAACGTAGAGAGTTTCGCAGGAAGAATGGTCTCTGCTTCTATTGTGGGGACGACAAGCATCTACTGAACACCTGTCCCAGGCGCAAGAATAAGCAGCCGGAAAACTTCCGCGCCTAAGTGATCATCGGGGAGGTCACTTGGGCGCAATTTCCCGTTAATACTAAACGCAATAAGATTTTGCTTCCCTTTCAGGTCTCGTTTGCTGGCCGGTCTGCCACTGGCAGTGCCTTCGTGGATTCGGGCTCATCTGCTAATATCATGTCTGTGGAATTTGCTATGTCTCTAAAAACGCTTCCTGAGTTTGTTCAGGACTTCGCCGATGTGTTTTCTAAGGAGGCCTCCGAGGTGTTGCCCCCCCATAGAGATTACGATTGCGCCATCGATTTGGTGCCTGGTGCCAAGCTTCCTAAGGGGATGATATTTAATCTTTCATGTCCTGAACGTAAAGCTATGAGGGAGTATATCCAAGAATGCCTGGCCAAGGGTTTCATTCGCCCCTCGACTTCTCCTGTAGGTGCTGGCTTCTTCTTCGTGGGGAAGAAGGATGGTGGTCTTAGGCCGTGCATTGATTATCGGAACTTGAATAAGGTCACAGTAAGGAACCAGTATCCCCTTCCTTTGATTCCGGATCTTTTTAATCAGGTTCAGGGGGCCCAATGGTTCTCTAAGTTCGATCTACGGGGGGCATATAACCTTATCCGCATCAAAGAGGGGGATGAGTGGAAAACTGCGTTCAACACGCCCGAAGGTCATTTCGAATACCTAGTCATGCCCTTTGGGTTGTGTAATGCCCCTGCCGTCTTCCAGAATTTTATTAATGAAATTCTGAGAGATTACCTGGGTAATTTTCTTGTAGTGTACCTTGATGACATACTGGTGTTTTCCAAGGACTGGTCCTCGCACGTGGAGCATGTCAGGAAGGTCCTCCAGGTCCTTCGGGAAAATAATCTGTTTGCGAAGACCGATAAATGTGTGTTTGGGGTACAGGAGATACCATTTTTAGGTCAAATCCTCACTCCCCATGAATTCCGCATGGACCCTGCCAAGGTTCAGGCTGTGGCGGAATGGGTCCAACCTGCCTCCCTGAAGGCGCTACAGTGTTTTTTGGGGTTCGCTAACTATTACAGGAGATTTATTGCCAACTTCTCGGTCGTCGCTAAGCCTCTTACGGACCTCACTCGCAAGGGTGCTGATGTCCTCCATTGGCCCCCTGAGGCCGTCCAGGCTTTTGAGACCCTAAAGAAGTGCTTTATCTCGGCCCCCGTGCTGGTTCAGCCCAACCAAAGGGAGCCATTTGTTGTGGAGGTTGACGCGTCCGAGGTGGGAGTGGGGGCCGTCTTGTCCCAGGGTACCAGCTCCCTCACCCATCTCCGCCCCTGTGCTTACTTCTCTAGGAAGTTTTCGCCCACGGAGTGTAACTATGATATTGGAAACCGCAAACTTTTAGCCATTAAATGGGCTTTTGAAGAGTGGCGTCACTTCTTGGAGGGGGCCAGACACCAGGTAACGGTCCTTACTGACCACAAGAATCTGGTTTTCCTAGAATCTGCCCGGAGGCTTAATCCTAGACAAGCTCGTTGGGCACTATTCTTTACCAGATTTAATTTCTTGGTTACCTATAGGGCTGGGTCCAAAAATATTAAGGCTGATGCACTGTCACGTAGTTTCATGGCTAATCCTCCTTCTGAGAAGGATCCTGCTTGTATTTTACCCCCTGGTATAATTGTTTCTGCCACTGATTCTGACTTAGCCTCTGACATCGCGGCTGATCAAGGTTCAGCTCCCGGGAACCTCCCTGGGGACAAACTGTTTGTCCCCCTGCAATACCGGCTAAGGGTACTCAGGGAAAACCATGACTCCGCTCTATCTGGTCATCCTGGCATCTTGGGTACCAAACTCCTCATTACCAGAAACGATTGGTGGCCTGGGTTGCCTAAAGACGTTATTGCTTATGTCGCCGCTTGTGAGGTCTGTGCTAGGTCCAAGACCCCTAGGTCCCGACCTGCGGGCTTACTACATTCCTTGCCCATTCCCCAGAGACCTTGGACCCATATCTCCATGGATTTTATCACCGATTTGCCTCCATCTCAGGGCAAGTCGGTGGTGTGGGTGGTAGTAGACCGCTTCAGCAAGATGTGCCACTTTGGGCCCCTTAAGAAACTACCTAACGCCAAGACGTTAGCTTCTTTGTTTGTGAAACACATTCTGCGTCTCCATGGGGCCCCAGTCAATATAGTTTCGGACAGAGGGATACAATTTGTTTCCTTATTTTGGAGAGCTTTTTGTAAAAAGTTGGAGATTGATCTATCCTTCTCCTCCGCCTTCCATCCCGAAACTAATGGCCAAACGGAAAGGACTAACCAATCCCTGGAACAATATTTAAGGTGTTTAATTTCTGACTGTCAATTTGATTGGGTCTCATTCCTTCCCCTCGCCGAATTTTCCCTGAATAACCGGGTCAGTAACTCGTCAGGGGTCTCCCCGTTTTTCTGTAATTTCGGGTTTAATCCTAGGTTCTCCTCCGTTTCCCCTGGTTGTTCCAATAATCCCGAGGTAGAGGACGTTCATCGGGAACTGTGCACAGTCTGGGCCCAGGTTCAGAAGAACCTAGAGGCGTCCCAGAGCGTACAAAAGATTCAGGCTGATTGTAGACGTTCTGCTAACCCCCGGTTTGGCATCGGGGATCTGGTGTGGTTGTCGTCGAGGAACTTGCGCCTTAAGGTCCCGTCCAGGAAGTTTGCTCCCCGATTTATTGGACCTTATAAGGTCATTGAAGTCCTCAACACTGTATCCTTCCGTCTGGAGCTGCCCCCATCCTTTCGCATACACGACGTCTTCCATGCCTCCCTCCTGAAACGCTGCTCCCCGTCCTGGTCCCCCTCGAGGAAACCTCCTGTTCCCGTTCTCACCCCTGAGGGGGTGGAATTCGAGGTGGCCAAGATTGTGGACAGTAGGATGATCCAGCGCTCCCTCCAGTACCTGGTCCATTGGAGAGGATACGGGCCGGAGGAGAGGACTTGGGTACCTGCTCGAGATGATCACACTGGGGTATTGATCAGGAGGTTCCACCTTCTCTTCCCCACTAAACCGGGTCCTCTTAGTAAGGGTCCGGTGGCCCCTCATAAAAGGGGGAGTACTGTAAAGGATCTGCCAGGCACTACGTCTGGGTATACTCCCAGGATTAATCAGTCGACACCTGAGGCCAGACCTCTGAGACTGACACCTGCTCCCACCAATCAGGGTGGCAGGCTCAGGAGTGGGAGAGCCTATCGCGGCCTGGTCAGTCAGAGTTAGCTCCGCCCCCTGTCCATTTATACCTGCCGTTTTCTCTTCCTCCTTGCTTGTTATTCTTCTTGGATTCCTGGCCCTACTGCTGCCTTGCTCCAGCCTGCTTCTGCCGTGCTTCTGCCTTGCTTCAGTTCCATTTATCCTGCGTTGCTCTGCCCCTGGCTTGCTTCTGCTCCATGCTCCCGTTTGTATACTCCACTACTTCCTGATCCTGACTGGCTCATTCACCGCTCCGTTTCCTCGCGGCGTTCCGTGGGCTACTGTATTCCCTTGCATGTTCCCTGTTTGTACTCCCTTGCACTTAGACAGCGTAGGGACCGCCGCCAAGTTGTACCCCGTCGCCTAGGGCGGGTCGTTGCAAGTAGGCAGGGACAGGGCGGTGGGTAGATTAGGGCTCACTTGTTCCCTTCACCTCCTTCCTGCCATTACATTACGTCTACTATCCGCCTGAATCTTTTGTGCGCTCTGGGACGCCTCTAGGTTCTTCTGAACCTGGGCCCAGACAGTGCACAGTTCCCGATGAACATCCTCTACCTCAGGATTATTGGAACAACCAGGGGAAATGGTGGAGAACCTTGGGTTAAACCCGAAATTACAGAAAAACGGGGAGACCCCTGACGAGTTACTGACCCGGTTATTCAGGGAAAATTCAGCAAGGGGAAGGAATGAGACCCAATTGAATTGACAGTCAGAGATGAATCACCTTAAATATTGTTCCAGGGATTGGTTAGTCCTTTCCGTTTGGCCATTAGTTTCGGGATGGAAGGCGGAGGAGAAGGAGAGATCAATCTCCAACTTTTTACAAAAAGCTCTCCAAAATAAGGAAACAAATTGTACCCCTCTGTCAGAAACGATATTGACTGGGGCCCCATGGAGACGCAGGATGTGTTTCACAAACAAAGAAGCTAACGTCTTGGCGTTAGGTAGCTTCTTAAGGGGCACAAAGTGGCACATCTTGCTGAAGCGGTCTACTACCACCCACACCACCGACTTGCCCTGAGATGGGGGCAAATCGGTGATAAAATCCATGGAGATATGGGTCCAAGGTCTCTGGGGAATGGGCAAGGAACGTAGTAGGCCCGCAGGTCGGGACCTAGGGGTTTTGGACCTAGCGCAAACCTCACAAGCGGCGACGTAAGCCCTAACGTCTTTAGGCAACCCAGGCCACCAATAGTTTCTGGTAATGTGGTGTTTGGTGCCCAAGATGCCAGGATGACCAGATAGAGCGGAGTCATGGTTTTCCCTGAGTACCCTTAGCCGGTATTGCACGGGAACAAACAGTTTGTCCCCAGGGACGTTCCCGGGAGCTGACCCCTGATCAGCCGCAATATCAGAAGCTAAATCAGAATCCGTGGCAGAAACGATTATACCAGGGGGTAAAATACAAGCAGGATCCTTCTCGGAAGGAGGATTGGCCATGAAACTACGTGACAGAGCATCAGCCTTAATATTCTTGGACCCAGCCCTATAGGTAACCAAGAAATTAAATCTGGTAAAGAATAGTGCCCACCGAGCTTGTCTAGGATTAAGCCTCCGGGCCGATTCTAGGAAAACCAGATTCTTGTGATCCGTAAGGACCGTTACCTGGTGTCTGGCCCCCTCCAGGAAGTGCCGCCACTCTTCAAAAGCCCATTTAATGGCTAGAAGTTCGTGGGCGAAAACTTCCTAGAGAAGTAAGCACAGGGGCGGAGATGGGTGAGGGAGCTGGTACCCTGGGACAAGACGGCCCCCACTCCCACCTCGGATGCGTCAACCTCCACAATAAATGGCTCCTCTTGGTTGGGCTGAATCAGCACGGGGGCCGAGATAAAGCATTTCTTGAGGGTCTCAAAGGCCTGGACGGCCTCAGGGGGCCAATGGAGGACATCAGCACCCTTGCAAATAAGGTCCGTAAGAGGCTTAGCGACGACCGAAAAGTTGGCAATAAATCAACTGTACTAGTTGGCGAACCCTAAAAAACACTGTAACGCCTTAAGGGAGGCAGGTTGGACCCATTCCGCCACAGCCTGAACCTTGGCAGGGTCCATGCGGAATTCATGAGGAGTGAGGATTTGCCCTAAAAATGGTATCTCCTGTACCCCAAAGACACATTTTTCAGTCTTAGCAAACAGATTATTCTCCCGAAGGACCTGGAGCACCTTCCTGACATGCTCCACGTGGGAGGACCAGTCCTTGGAAAACACCAGTATGTCATCAAGGTACACAACAAGAAAATTACCCAGGTAATCCCTCAGGATTTCATTAGTAAAATTCTGGAAGACAGCAGGGGCATTACACAACCCAAAGGGCATGACCAGGTATTCGAAATGACCCTCGGGTGTGTTGAACGCAGTTTTCCACTCATCCCCCTCTTTGATGCGGATAAGGTTATATGCCCCCCGTAGATCGAACTTAGAAAACCATTGGGCTCCCTGAACCTGATTAAAAAGATCCGGAATCAAAGGAAGTGGGTACTGGTTCCTTACGGTGACCTTATTCAGGTTACGATAATCAATGCACGGCCTAAGACCACCATCCTTCTTCCCCACGAAGAAGAAGCCAGCACCTACAGGAGAAGTCGAGGGGCGAATGAAACCCTTGGCAAGGCATTCTTGGATATACACCCTCATAGCTTCACGTTCAGGACATGAAAGATTAAATATCCTACCCTTAGGAAGCTTGGCACCAGGCACCAAATCGATGGCGCAATCGTAATCTCTATGGGGGGGCAACACCTCGGAGGCCTCCTTAGAAAACACATCGGTGAAGTCCTGAACAAACTCAGGAAGCGTGTTTACCTCCTCCCGGGGAGAAATAGAGTTAACAGAAAGACATGACATAAGACATTCATTACCCCATTTGGTAAGCTCCCCAGTATTCCAATCAAACGTGGGATTATGCAACTGCAACCAGGGAAGACCTAATACCAGATCAGACGATAATCCCTGCATCACCAGTACAGAGCACTGCTCCAAATGCATGGAGCCAACCAGGAGTTCAAAAACAGGAGTATGCTGAGTAAAATAACCATTAGCAAGGGGGGTTGAGTCGATACCTACTACAGGGATAGGATAAGGTAAATCAATAAAAGGCATCTTTAGAGACATAGCAAATTCCACAGACATGATATTAGCAGATGAGCCAGAATCCACGAAAGCACTGCCCGTGGCAGACCGGCCAGCAAACGAGACCTGAAAGGGAAGCAAAATTTTATTGCGTTTCACATTAACGGGAAATACCTGTGCGCCCAAGTGACCTCCCCGATGATCACTTAGGCGCGGAAGTTTTCCGGCTTTTTATTCTTGCGCCTGGGACAGGTGTTCAGTAGATGCTTGTCGTCACCACAGTAGAAGCAGAGACCATTCATTCTGCGAAACTCCCTACGTTGTCGAGGGGACATGGAGGCCCCCGAGTTGCATAGGTACCTCCGAGTCCTCCGTGGAGGGGCGAGGGGACGGGACCTCAGGGGGGATCGCAGAAAAGTCAGAGGGGAGCACATTGAAACGTTCAAGCTGACGTTCCCTGAGACGTCGGTCAAGTCGTACTGCTAGGGCTATAACCTGGTCAAGGGAGTCAGAAGAGGGGTAGCTAACCAGCAGATCCTTCAGGGCGTCAGATAATCCTAACCTAAACTGGCACCTTAGGGCCGGATCGTTCCACCGAGAAGCTACGCACCACTTTCTAAAATCAGAACAGTATTCCTCAACCGGTCTCCTACCCTGACGTAAGGTCACCAGCTGACTCTCGGCTAAAGCAGTCCTGTCAGTCTCGTCGTAAATGAGTCCGAGGGCAGAGAAAAAACGATCAACAGAGGAAAGTTCAGGGGCGTCAGGAGCCAAGGAGAAAGCCCACTCTTGGGGCCCTTCCTGGAGTCGGGATATGATGATACCCACCCGCTGGTTCTCGGAACCTGAGGAGTGGGGTTTTAGGCGGAAATACAGTCTGCAACTCTCCCGGAAGGAGAGAAACGTCTTACGGTCCCCTGAGAACCGGTCAGGTAACTTGAGGTCGGGTTCTAGAGGTGAGGTGAGGGGTACTACTAAGGCAGCGTCACCCTGGTTGACCCTTTGGGCCAGGGCCTGGACCTGTAGGGAGAGGCCCTGCATCTGCTGGGTCAGGGTCTCAAGGGGGTCCATGATAGCGTCAGCGTAGGAGAATGGTAGACTAGGTATGGGCTTGTAATTATGTAATGGCAGGAAGGAGGTGAAGGGAAAGTGAGCCCTAATCTACCCACCGCCCTGTCCCTGCCTACTTGCAACGACCCGCCCTAGGCGACGGGGTACAACTGGGCGGCGGTCCCT
Source organism: Rhinoderma darwinii (assembly GCF_050947455.1). NCBI lineage: Eukaryota > Metazoa > Chordata > Amphibia > Anura > Rhinodermatidae > Rhinoderma > Rhinoderma darwinii. Next base: position 81,541,732 of record NC_134697.1, on the reverse strand, counting down.
ACGCTGTCTAAGTGCACGGGAGAACAAACAGGGAACACGCAAGGGAAGGGGCAGTAGCCCACGGAACGCCGCGAGGAAACGGAGCGGTGAATGAATAGTCAGGACCAGGATGAAGTGGAGTATACCAACGTGAGCACAGAGAAGGAAGCAAGCCAGGGGCAAAGCGAAGCAGGTTAAGTGGAACTGCAGCAAGGCAGAAGCACGGCAGAAGCAGGCTGGAGCAAGCAGCAGTGGGGCCAGGAATCCAGAAGAATTACAAGCACTGAGGAAGAGAACACGGCAGGTAATAAAGGACAGGGGGCGGAGCTAACTCCGACTGACCAGGCCGCGATAGGCTCTCCCACTCCTGAGCCTGCCACCCTGGTTGGTGGGAGACGGTGTCAGTCTAACAGGTCTGGCCTCAGGTGTGGATTGATTAATCCCAGGAGTAAACCTAGACGTAGTACCTGGCAGATCCCTAACACCTATGATCCAAAGCACACCACATCTCCTGTAAAACATGGTGGAGGCAGTGTGATGGCATGGTGGGGGCAGTGTGATGGCATGGTGGAGGCAGTGTGATGGCATGGTGGAGGCAGTGTGATGGCATGGTGGATGCAGTGTGATGGCATGGTAGGGGCAGTGTGATGGCATGGTGGGGGCAGTGTGATGGCATGGGCATACATGGCTGCCAAAGGCACTGGTTCACTAGTGTTTATTGATGATGTGACTGAAGACAGAAGCAGCCGGATGAATTCTGAAGTGTTCAGGGATTTACTTTCTGCTCAGATTCAACCAAATGCAGCAAGGTTGATTGGGCGCCGCTTCACAGTACAGATGGACAATGACCCAAAACATACTGCGAAAGCAACCCAGGAGTTTTTCAAGGCAAAGAAGTGGAATATTCTGCAATGGCCGAGTCAATCACCAGATCTCATCCCGATCGAGCTGCATTTCACTGCTTAAGACAAAACTTAAGGCAGAAAGACCCACAAACAAGCAACAACTGAAGACGCTGCCGTAAAGGCCGGGCAAAGCATCACAAAGGAGGAAACCCAGCGTTTGGTGATGTCCATGGTTTCCAGACTTCAGGCCGTCATTGCCTGCAAAGGATTGTCTACAAAGTATTAAAAAAAAATTATTTTATTTATGGTAATGTTAATTTGTCCAATTACTTTTGAGCCCCTGAAATGAGGCGGCTGTGTAGAAAAATGGTTGCAATTCCTAAACGTTTCACAGGATATTTTTGTTCAACCCCTTGAATTAAACCTGAAAATCTAAACTTCAATTGCATCTCAGTTGTTTCATTTCAAATCCAATGTGGTGGCAGCAGAGCCCAAATCATGAAGATTGTGTCACTGTCCAAATAATTCTGGACCTAACTGTATTTTAAAATGTAAGTACTATGTCCAGTTTTGACAACTCCTGCTTCATTTCATTTTTGTCCACGACATCCCTGCGGAATATCCACCATCTTGCCCCACCCTTCTCCCACCTTACACTTATAAAAATTGCATGCTACAATAAACCCATAATGCTGCTAGCAGCAGTACCAATATAATAGAGTTATAAATGGCTGCTTGCTTGTAAACCCCCATCTTTCTGTATCCAATTTTATACTTAGATGTTCGTTCATAAAAAGGGCTGCATGCTAGCTTGGTTTTGAACTAGTACACTCTTCTAGCAGAACTATGCCATCTATTGGCAAAGGTGACCCTGTATATTTCTGGTAGTTTTCGTCAGAAACTACCTATGAATAGTAGGAATACGAATAAGCTGCTTGTAGCATAGTGAACGGAATTCTGCTGATAGAACCGAACTATCCACTACTATATATAGTTTACTCTTTCAAGCCAGATTCTTTCCCCCTAGGGGCACTACAACTGCAGCTCAAAAAGTTCAAGATTTAAAAATGGCCCAAGTTAGAACAATTGGCATATGTTAGACTCCTATGGAACTGGGCCAAGCAATTCCATGAACTGTAATTTCAGATTTTATCTATTAGAATGCCATGCAATGTTTAACTTCCTTTAACAATTCTGAAACGGAAGAATACTTCAGCAAATTAAGGAGAAACAAAAACAATTATGAGCTGTAAAAATGTGTAGCGCCAATGATACTCAATAATAGTTTGTTTCTGCACTTTTGTGCCTGCTTGCATGGCATTGTACATGGACTAATGCATTAAAGCGTACCTAACTTTTCAGGTGACTATACAGAATAAGCTGTCATATGTGTGTACATGAGGAATAACACTATTTCTGCCCATTATATGACTTGTATCCCGCATTATTTATCAGTTTTCCCCTCTGCAGGCTCGATCTCTAATTATCCGTTTTCATTGAGCTAGTGGGCGGGTCCTAGCGGCAATCATGTCTTCCATACACTGCTCTCCTGATCAATTTTTACATATATATATATATATATATATATATATATACACACACACACATGCAGATAGAAATCAGCAGCACTCAATAGTAAATCCCACTATAGTAATCCCAGGTAATCCCGAAAAATAAACCCTGCAGCACTCCAGTATTTGTAAAAAAGAATTTGATTTATTCAATCACTGCAGAGATGCAACGTTTCTGTCCAGCCTTAGGACCTTTCTCCGAATCCAGAAGCATCAGGAATACAGCATCCGTGCGCTTCTACTGCGTATGCTCAAAGATGGCACTTAAACAGGAAATCCGGTTAAATGGAACGCTTATGACCAAGGAATCATTACTGCGCATGCGCACGAGGGGACATTCCGTTCAAGCCGTTCTGCTCATGCGCAAAGCACGGCGCTAGTCTCCCAGACATAAATATACAATTTAAACAGAGGAAAATTCAATAATACTGAGAAATCCATTAGATGTGGTGCAACAAAACGATGCAACATATAGTATGGATCTAAGGGGGAGCCCCAGAATCTAAAATACCAGGTATAGAATAAATGAACATCCAAGCATGTCACCCATTCTGGCCAGAAAGAGGTTTTTTTTAAAATCTCAAATCGCATCAAAAGCTCAAGTCGATAACAATTACTGGGGATAGAGTCACCTCCTCTGGAGATTTAGAGTAAACCCAAACCCTTACATCAAGGGGTAGACGTATACTAAATATCGCCAATATATATCTCCCGACCTTATTTCTACATAGACACATAAGTGACGGTAAAAAATGGAGCTCCACAACATATTTTTATAGTCTGAAAAATCCATCGAATAATACTCTGTCCTCATGTTCTGGAACAAAATCCAACGACTAACATACACCTACATTTTATTGAAACATACATTGGAAATTCAAAAAATAGTCCCCCGCTCCTCTACAACAGCCGCCCAATAGCTTGACAAGAAAGTGATCATCTGGAAAATACAGAAGAACAATGTATTAGTGCACAGAGTTTATAAACAAATTAATAATAAAATTAGGTAAAAATGCATATGGAAAAAGGTCAAAATCAGACCCTAAATCCCACGTGTATATAAACTGATTATACCTATGAGTCGAACCACCAACGGTAACCTCCAAAGAACCAAGGCAAGTTACCCCCTACTGTTCTAGATATGTGGACCATATGGATACTCAACATTTAACCCCTTAGGGGACATAGTTTCCAGCCTATATACCCACTCCAACTCCTTCCTTTTGAGGACCAGTTCCCTGTCACCTCTGCGTCTCCTAGGGGGTACTGAATCTATAAATCTAAATTTAAGTTGTGACACTCCATGTTTACTTTCCAAAAAGTGTCTCGACATTGGTAGGTCACGTCTTCTTAAATAAATGGTATAGGATGTCTGACGTAAAGAATCGATTGATTTTCATTACTCTACGTGTTTGTGGATGATTAAAGGTGTTCTCTTTGATCATAGTGTTACAGATGTTACATCCCAAACATGGATAGCACCCGTGTTTCGGAGGGGACAGAAAGGTTTGTGTCTTGCGTTTTGACCCAATGTCGGCATTAACTGCATGATCCAACGATTGCGGAGTTCCAAGAAAGGTCTATGATAGCTTATAGGGAAGGTAAGACAATTAGAAAGCATGTAGACAATGCCGACATTGGGTCAAAACGCAAGACATTCTGAACGCAGTGATATACTAGTGTATTGACACTCCAATCATTCCTCAGAATGTCACTAATCTCTGGGCTAATGATCGAGATTAAGAGGTTTGCGCATGCGCAGAACGGCTGGAACGCAAGTCCCGTTTGTGCGCATGCGCAGTAATGATTCCTTGGTCGTATGCGTGCCATTTGGCCGGATTTCCGGTTTGGGCGCCATTTTTGAACATGCGCGATAGGTGCCGCCCAGACGCTGTATCCCTGATGTTTCTGGATTCGGTAATGTACTATCTTTAATTAAGATATATATATATATATATATATATATATATACACATACTTGGCATCTGCACCTTTACCATTTTGTCCAATTTCCAATTAATCACCATTTATATTTATTATACACTAAGTATCTTCATAAATTGTATTTGTTATATCCATTCTTTGTGAAATTTATACACTTTATACAACAGATTTTTTTATATGGGTTGGAACTTATACTTGTAAACTGCTTTTATGTAAACTGTACATTAAGTATGTTTCTGCAAACTATTGTATGTACCTCCTATTTACACGTTGTAGTGGCTTGAGAAAGGTTCCGTGGTGAACCGAAACGTCACTCAGTTGAGGTGAATAAATCAGTCGTGTGTCATCTTCATTGAAGTCCTGGTGCCGTTCATTTGTCATATATATATATAAGCTGCCAGGGCTGGCCTTAGGAGTGTGCAAACTGTAATCTATTGCACAGGGCGCAGCACACTTCCGACATTAAAAAGGCACCACCTAGCCGACCCTGCCATCAGTTCACCTCTTGCTTTTTTGCAAACTGGCCAGGGTAGGGACAGTCTCCTACTTTTTCTATATTCTCTGCTCCTCTCCACACACGTAGGGAGCAGGAGTAGAGGCAGCAAAACAAACTCCGGGAGGAGAGAGGCTCTGCCCACAGCCCGCACCTGCAAGAAACATTTGAGCCTGTGCAGCCATGAAGAAAGTGCCTACTGTTGAAGTTGTCTGTTGTTTGATTGTGTATAATTGACTATGTGATGTATATACTGTGTGTGTCTCTGTGTGTGTTAATATGTGCCTGTGTATGTACAGTATATATGTGACTGTATATGTTTGTATGTATGCAGTTATGTTGAATATGTGTGTGTGTGTGCTGTATATATGCACATTTGTATTCATATATGCGCCTGTATATGTGTATGCATATATGCAGATGTGTTGCATATATGTGCCTGTGTGTCTGCGCATGTGTGTGCATCTATATATGTGCCTGTGTGTATATATGTGCCTAAGTGTGTGCATGTGTGCATATGTGTGTATATTCATACGAGTCATAGTCGAGTCACATTATTATAATCACATTTGCTTTTGCAACTGCTGCTTGACATTGAGTACTGCTGCTTAACTTGTTTCTATTGTTATTTGTACAGTGCAGGCTACTGTTTTGCAGAATTATAACAAAAAAATCTTCATAGTCAGTTTTAACCTCTTAAATATTTATTTGTAATGTGTCATCTCAGAAAGTAGACACAAGCTCTATTTAATTCCTTTTACATTTGTGTGTTTTAGATTTACAGTATCAGTTCTGGACATGTTTTAGTCATCGATCATTAGCTTTTAAATAGTTTAAATTGGAATTATGTGTGGTGTGACAATACTTATAGGAATATACTGTGTGTGTGTGTGTGTGTGTGTGTGTGTGTGTGTGTGTGTGTGTGTGTATATATATATATATATATCTTTAGGATTGCGCTCTTTAACCAGATGGCTATTGATTGAACTTCGATGGCTGGTTTATTATCATTAAATACAGTCTACGCACTTTATCTAATCCATTATATCTCTTTTCTTGCTACAGAACACGTTCAGTACAATTTTGCTTTTAGTTTTATGTAGACATTTCCCAACAGTATGATCTCTAGATATTGTCCTTTTTGATGTTAAATTAAGTGTACATAGGCACATATCAGTCCAAAAGGGACCCAATTCGCAATAAGAAGAAAAAATGGCAAGATGTTACCGGGTCCATATGCTAACCTACTAGAATAGTGATTGTACCAAATGAAAGAGTATGGAAAAGACAGACTGGGTGGGCTAACTAGCCTTTATCTTCAGTCAACCTGTCTATATACAGTATTTGGGATCTGCTAGGATTATACACCTGGTGCATGTGAATAGGTATTAAGACATAATCAAGCTTAGCTCCAATTAGCTTAATTTAGTCTTTTGTCTCAGACACCTAGGGCTATACATTTTCATTATAGTAACTCTTAAAATCCCTGCAGTCCTTTAGTCTGGCTACTGCAGTCCCATAGTCTGGCTAGGACCACTGGAGTCATTTCTACATATTGTGACTTTCTATGAGTAGAATATCAGGGGGGTAGCAATGGTCTGGCACCTATTTCTCATCAAAGGGTGTCAGAGAAAATGAGGTTATGTTTTCTCTTAATTAATATAATGTCACATCAAAGAAATCATTCTTTTAATACTGTAAGACTTAATCCAAACCATGAAACGTTTTTGCAAACAATTACCTAAATTAGAATAGAGAGCCTGCGCCATGTGTAGTATATAGGTTGTAAAGGTGCAGTATAGAAATACTGTACTCACACGGGGTAAAATGTGATCCTCAGTTGTTGGACCTGGGATCGTCCTCCCCATCTGTGGTCTGTGAATAGTCCTCCAGTAGTCCTGTTGTATCACAGGTCGTGCTGGCGATGTGTTCGTATAGATCAGTTGAGCTTTGTATGTCCGTGAAAAAAGTAACTGACCTGGCCTCAGTAATGGGTCAAAAAGTTACTTTTTTTTAAAATCTAAAATTAGCAGGATAAACGTTCTAAAAAGTTTTAGTCAAAATACTGTTAAAATAAATAAATAAAATAATAAATAGAACCAGGAGCTCAACATTTCACAGGTGATCGCTGCTTCATCAGGAGTGGTCCTAAATCAGGGACTGTTTATACAGCTGGCCATAGACATAATGATATTTGCTAAGAACAATAAGCAATCTTTATCAAAGCTCAATAGATCCCGGTCAAAGTAACTAAGTGTAACATGAATAAAAGGATTATAATAATACAGAAAATTTATATACACAGTAGGGCCCGGTTCCCATGGGATGGATAGGCTGCGTAAAAACCACGCAGCGTATCCGACCTGGAACCGGCAGTACATTCCGTCCGAAAAACGCACCACGTTGTGGTGCATTTTGTCAGATGGAATTTCCACTGCGGAGAGCAGCGGTAAAAACAGCTCATACTTAGGCTGGATTCACACGAGCATGTTCGGTCCGTAAAGGACGGAACGTATTTCGGCCGCAAGTCCCGGACTGAACACAGTGCAGGGAGCCGGGCTCCTAGCATCATAGTTATGTACGATGCTAGGAGTCCCTGCCTCGCTGCCGGACAACTGTCCCGTACTGTAATCATGTTTTCAGTACGGGACAGTAGTTCCACGTAGAGGCAGGGACTCCTAGCGTCGTACATAACTATGATGCTAGGAGCCAGGCTCCCTGCAGTGTGTTCGGTCCGGGACTTGCATACGAAATACGTTCCGTCCTGTACGGACGTAACATGCTTGTGTGAATCCAGCCTTATGTAGGTCATTGTTATGGCGACGCGTCCTTCCTTTGCAGTCCGGCCTCCCTGTGCAGCCCATGTGACCGCTGCAGCCTGTGATTGGCTGCAGCGGCAGTCAGATTGGATGTAACGTTATCCCAGGAGGCCGGCCCTCTGACGTCATCCAGGCCGGCCTCCTGGGATGATGTTTCCTCCTATTTAACCACCGCTGCAGACTGTGATTGGGACGCATGTAATATGCACTTAACCCAGTTTTACATAGATATAATCACAGATTTGTTGCAGAAATTTCTGCGAAAGAAAAAAAAGAGAGCTTTCATGTGAAACTTGACAGTCTATTCTTGTCTTGTTGTTAGAAATGAAGGCTATTCCATGCGAGAAATTGCCAAGAAACTGAAGATTTCCTACAACGGTGTGTACTACTCCCTTCAGAGGACAGCACAAACAGGCTCTAACCAGAGTAGAAAGAGAAGTGGGAGGCCCCGCTGCACAACTGAGCAACAAGACAAGTACATTAGAGTCTCTAGTTTGAGAAATAGACGCCTCACAGGTCCTCAACTGGCAGCTTCATTAAATAGTACCCGCAAAACGCCAGTGTCAACGTCTACAGTGAAGAGGCGACTCCGGGATGCTGGCCTTCAGGGCAGAGTGGCAAAGAAAAAGCCATAACTGAGACTGGCTAATAAAAGGAAAAGATTAATATGGGCAAAAGCACACAGACATTGGACAGAGGAAGATTGGAAAAAAGTGTTATGGACAGACGAATCGAAGTTTGAGGTGTTTGGATCACACAGAAGAACATTTGTGAGACGCAAAACAACTGAAAAGATGCTGGAAGAATGCCTGACGCCATCTGTCAAGCAGGGTGGAGGTAATGTGATGGTCTGGGGTTGCTTTGGTGCTGGTAAAGTGTGAGATTTGTACAAGGTAAAAGGGATTTTTAATAAGGAAGGCTATCACTCCATTTTGCAACGCCATGCCATACCCTGTGGACAGCGCTTGATTGAAGCCAATTTCATCCTACAACAGGACAATGACCCAAAGCACACCGCCAAATTATGCAAGAAATATATAGGGAAGAAGCAGGCAGCTGGTATTCTATCTGTAATGGAGTGGCCAGTGCAGTCACCAGATCTCAACCCCATAGAGCTGTTGTGGGAGCAGCTTGACCGTATGGTACGCAAGAAGTGCCCATCAAGCCAATCCAACTTGTGGGAGGAGCTTCTGGAAGCATGGGGTCAAATTTCTCCCGATTACCTCAGCAAATTAACAGCTAGAATGCCAAAGGTCTGCAATGCTGTAATTGCTGCAAATGGAACATTCTTTGACGAAAGCAAAGTTTGAAGGAGAAAATTATTATTTCAAATAAAAATCATTATTTCTAACCTTGCCAATGTCTTGACTATATTTTCTAGTCATTTTGCAACTCATTTGATAAACATAAGTGTGGGTTTTCATGGAAAACACAAAATTGTCTGGGTGACCCCAAACTTTTGAACGGTAGTGTATGTACCAAAAAAACGGTACCTACATAAAGTACAACTGGTCCTACAAAAAAACAAAGTCCCATACAGCTACGTCAAATACAAAAAAATAAAAAAAGTTATGAGCAACCGGAATGCAAAGAGGAAAATTTTTTAAAAAAAATTGTTCTGTCCCCAAAGCCAAAGTTGGCCTGGTTCGAGGCTAAAAAAATGTTGTTGTTTTTTTTTTTGATAGCATGAAACGACCAAAGTTTCACCTTATTAGAACAGTAAAACATGCTTTTTTTCCTGCTTTTTTTTTAATCGTAGGGGGAGGTGTTGCTATTATTTAAAAAGTAAGGATATTGTTAGGCTTGTAGCATGATACTAAAAAGTTTTCAATATAAAGAACACGCAAACTAATATAATTTATTATTGCCATATTACTTTAGGTTTAACTAAGGCATGTGGGAAACATGGCATAGCGTATTTTTATGATGTCTGATTTTCTTTATTAAAACAATACAATTTCTCTCTCATACAATCAAGCTGATATTTTCCAGCTCTTTTGGGATATTATAGAAGAGATGGAGATAAAAGAAAATGAGGTGAAGCCTGAAACTTGAAACCGCAGTCGTCTTGTGACAAGTAGGCTGTGGAGTGGATGGAGAAGGTAATGACAGAGTACTTCAGACATTATTAACTGTCTAATGTCATGTACACAGAAGCTGAAGGCAGATAAGAAATGCTTGGCCACCTAGACCCTATATCTACAGCAAAAATAATGAGACGAAGACCTTTGAAAGATTTTAGATATTATTTTATTAATTGATGTCCTGTAACTTTATATATGCGTTAAGGTCCTCTTACATTGGCCAATTTTGGCCGGTGCAACGAGTGCCGATCGAGACAGCTCGTTGATCGGCGCTCGTTTGCTCCTGTCACACAGAGCTAAGGATGGGGATGAGCGGTCGTTACTCTCGTCCCCATACATTATTATCATGTCGGCAGCGCGTCTCTCTGCGCTGCCAACAACGATAATATTTCAGTTTTTTAAAACGATACGATCAGCAGATGAATGAGAGTTTTTTGTTCGTTGATCTGCTGATCGCTACCGTGTTTATACAGGGCAATTAGCGGCAACGAGCCTTCTATGAACAATCATTTGCCCGATTATTGGCCTGTGTAAAAGGGACTTTACTCTGCCTCCATTCTATGTTATAGAAATATATTTGGACCATAGCCATATTTTTAACTTGTCATTAATGGGGTTATCTCAGTTCACATCAAGGCTCTGTTCGGAGCATACGTCGAATGTAGGGTGTTCTTTTGGCATACGCTGTTTAAGTATGCATTGGCATACATTTTTTATTTTTGCTGTATAGAGTAGCGTAGTAGAGTACGCTATGCTATACGAAGGGATACAGTGAAAAAATGTATACTGTGCGGTTTAAATTATTTAAGAGAACTATGGGCGAAGTATGCCACTGTACGCCCATATTTTTGGTGGATATTCAAATCTAGAAAATCTGTTAAAATTAAACATTTCTCTGCACAAAAGGGCAGTTGTTTGATGAACTTTAGGATCATTTTCGGCTCCTTCGACATGACCTTTAGGAGATCCGCTCTCCTGTATGCCTTTTTAGATCAAAAGGAAGATCGGGATCGAGTCACAAGGTAGAGGGGAAGCGTTCCCTAAAGGGATGTTTCTAAAAAGACAAACAGGAAAGCCTATCTACCGAGTGTGTTATGCAAGGGGCCTTAAAGGGGTTTTCCCATGAGGGACATTTATGACATATCCACAGGATATGTCATAAATGTCAGATAGATCCTGGTCCCACCTCTGGGACCCGCACCTATCTCTAAAACGGGGCCCCCTAAAACCTGTTCTAGCATTTTGTGCTCACGGCTGCTTCCTGATTATATAGTCGGGAGCTACGGAAACAGCGTAACTCGCTGAGCTATGCTGTTTCCGTAACTCCCATAGTAGTGGATGGCAGTTACGGAAGCAGTGTAGCATGCTATATTCGCTGTTTCCGTAACTACCATTCAGATCTATGGGAGTTACGGAAACAGCATAGCTTAGCGAGTTACGCCTTTTTCAAAACTTCCAACCATGTAAATCAGGAAGTGACCGGGAGGCAGCGTGAGCACAAAATACTAGAACAGGATTTAGGGGCCCCCCGTTCTAGAGACAGGTGCGGCTCCCAGGGGTGGGACCCACATCTATCTGACATTTATGACCTATCCTGTGGATAGGTCATAAATCTCCCTCGTGGGAAAACCCTTTTAAGTAGCACTCTTCAATTAACTCTTCAATTAATCACTAATGTTTTTGCGAAATGGCATATAGAGATGTAGCCGTCTTTACCTTGACTTTTAACGCATTAAATAAACAATGGCTAGATCTCTTATGTTGACATTTTCAATAACTTTTCAATTACTTTTCAATTACTTTTCAATTACTTTTGTTGAGTGATATCACACTGCGGCAAGTTAACAGAATCAAGTTAAAGATGGCTACATCTGTAGTATTTTCTGCATTTGGAAATGATGAAACACAAGCATGGCAGAAGTAAAACTGTAGACTGTATGTTACTCGCTTGTTCCTTTCTATATCGCCACGTCTTCTGCGAATTGTCACACACTTGATTATGAATACATTCAATAGGTTAAAATAGTCATGTAGCTTGGGGGACATTGAACTTGATGTGAGGTGACGGTTTTATAAGAGGCCCTGCTGGGAGCGGCTATTAATCTCTAAACCATAACATAGACAGGAGCCATAAATATGCCATTAAGAGCATGGGAGGGTGTATTTACACTGTCTTCTGTCCCGGACCATGGAAAGGGGATTAATGAAGTTAAGGAAAACATGTATTAGCATATCACAACAAAGAAGCTGTTAGTACTAATTACAATCATAGCCTGCAAACAAGCCACATTGTTACATTCCTCAATGACAACATATGCCCAGTTATTATGCAATCTAAATAATACATCTCTATAGCCAACTGCTCACTTCGCTACAGCAGGGTATACATTAATTATGACAAAGAGTTAACTTTGACATTTTAATTTCACGTGAAGTCTGGTAGCGGAGATCTTGGGCTTAGTTCACATTGCTTTTTTTCCTATACGTCGGAGGACTTTCAACATATACCTCCAATGGAAGCCTGCAATGTATATACATTTTCCAAACCCCTGGTCAGAGCGCCACCAGAAGCTGTTTTTGGTGAAGCTCAGGGCAGGCCAGCCTGTAGGAGGGATTACCGCTGTTGGCACGCAAAGAAATAGACACACCTTCTCTTGTTCAACTTCTTTACTTCAGCGAGCAGGTAACAGCAAATTCTCTTCCTATGGAGCAGACAGGACTCCTGAGGTTGCGGACTTTGATCCCGCTGGAAGTCCCCCGGAGAGAAGTTGTGCCTGACCCCACGTTGCCAGGCTTGGCTACGGACACGCCGCTGTCAGTCACGGCGGGAGCTACCCGCTACTGGCAGCCTACCCCAGGATAAAAGTCACACTCTCGGCCCACGGGTCGCGTCGTGGGAATCAGCGAACTACCGTACCTACTAGCACCGTCACGGGTCCTTGCGGAGCTATCCGCTACCTTTCATGACAACCCTCTCTCTCCTCAGTCAGTGGTCCAAACGGTGGACCCCTAGGACGCAACTGAACTGGCGGGCTGACGCTAAGGTTTACACACAGTCCAGCTAATGGTCCAATAAAGTCCCGTCAACCCGACCGTTCCTTCTGTCTACTCCTGATCCTACAAGATTCATCAACAACAGTTCATGCAAGGGTTACAGGCGGTGACCCATCAACAGTTCCATGCAAGGGTTAAGGAGATTATTCATCAACAACAGTTCATGCAAGGGTTAAGGAGGTTATTCAGCAACAACAGTTCCATGCAAGGGTTACAGGGGTTTACACTCTGGGGAACACGCAGGGGCCTTGTCGCAGTGAATGAGGAAGCGAGCCTGTGCTAGGCCAAATTCAGGCTTAATCTTCTGGTGACTGTAAGGCTAGACTGTCCGGTGCTCTGTGTCCAGAATAAAGGAGGGCCATACTTCTCTCTTTGGGGTGATCAGACTCAAACGGGTATTGGCATCGTCCCTGGTGCGATCTGAGGGTCCTAGTACCGGGGAAATGACCGGTACCTGCAGCGGATGCTGATGCTCCAATCCGCTCCTGACACGGTCCGTCCTCCGTTTGCGCATCTCCTCTGCTTCTCTCCTTGCCGCAGTGCGACCCGTCCCTTCTGGCAGTGTTCTGCTGCTGCCACACTGATGTCCGTCCTCTGCAGGCACTGCTCCAGCAGCCCTCTGCCCTCCGGTCTCCTGTAGCGTCTGTACTGGCCGCTCGTCTCCCGGTCACCTGACCGTTCCTCTTCCTCCTTGCTATACGCTTCCCTCCTCTCTCTCCTTTTTCTCCCTTCCCGCCCGACTTTCGCGCCACCGCACACTGCTCCTCCCCCTTCCACCTCCGGTCCTCCTCCTCTGCTTCTCTCGCATCGCGAGACTTCGCCCTCCTCCTTGTGGGAGCGCACGCGTCATGGCTGTCGGCAGAGCGGCCGTTACCATGACGCCCAGGACGCTCCTACGCTCGGAAGCCGACTCCTGAGCCGCAGATCAGCCTGTGTCCCTGCGTGAGTTCCCCTGCATCGCTGGCGATTACAGGCACCCCCTTACACTTCCCCCTTGGTTATCAAGTGCAGTCCTCGGCACTAAACTTCATAGTCTTGCAAATAGGCCGGTTGTCGGTTGCGAGTACATCTCTGTGGGTAACGCAGTTCACGATTCAATTCCGTTGCAGGTGTCTCCACGCACTCCGTTGGATTGTCTGTCCCCGTCAGCCGTGATTCCCAGGGTACACTAGGGTCGTCTGATGGAACCACCAACCACCAATCTCCGTCAACATTTGTCGGGGGAGCACTCTGTGGTTCTTTTTGCCTTGGTGACGTGACTGCTTCTGGTGTCAGAAAGGTACATGGCCGCAACAGGTTGCGATGCAGCCTTCTGCTCGGTCCCTGGTCACCCTCTGGTCGCACTTCATACACAGGAAGCCCGGGGTCGACGCGTTTTACCACCACATATGGTTTCCTCTCCCATCGGGACTCCAGCTTACGGCCACGTGCTGCCCTGCGATTTTGCACCAGCACCCGATCCCCCGTATGAAATGCTTGCTGTCATTCTGCTACGAAGGGAAGGCTCTCTGTGGGCCGGACTCTCTCCATTTCATTCTTCGCTGCGCTCAACCGTCGTTGATGTTCCTGGATCCATTGTGACGGGGATCGACGGCCCCCCACCTCTGGTGACTCTAACAGAAGATCCAATGGAACTCGGCTTGGTCGGCCGAACATCAATTGATATGGGGTATACCCGGTAGCTCGATGCACAGTGTTGTTATAGGCCCACACCAGGTAGTCCACATACTCGGGCCACCGTTCTTGTCATTCGTCCCCGATGGTTTTCAATAGGCCGAGTAAGGTGCGATTGAATCGTTCACAAGCCCCATTCCCTTGAGGGTGATAGGGGGTCGTCCTGGATTTCCGCATTCCGTGTAAGATACACAGCTCTTGGAAGAGATCCGACTCAAAATTCGGTCCTTGATCCGACAAGATGCGTCTGGGGCACCCGTACGGACGGATGACATGCTTCCACAATGCAGCCGCGGTAGTCGTCGCAGTCTGGTCCCTCGTAGGAATCACCACGGCAAATTTCGAAAAATGGTCCAAGCATACTAACGCATATCGGTGCCCCGACTGTTAAGAAGTCTACCATCAGTAGTTCGAGTGGTTCACCCGTCACGATGGTCATGGGCCTCTCTGCCTGTTCTGTGGCCTTGTGTAAGACACACTCTGGGCATTCCTGGTAGACACCCCTCATTATTTCTTCCAGGTTGGAAGCATAGAAGTGATTCCTGATGTTCTGTACAGTCTTTTCCACTGTAAAATGACCTCGGTTCTCGTGCATCCACTTGCACACGGGCTTGACGTCGGCGATGGGCAATACCAACTGCCATATATCGCGAGATTCCCGTGGTGCCCACACTCTTCTGTATAATACTCCATCACGGTGTTCTAGTCGCTCCAACTGCCGAACCAATGCTTTAGCTGGTGCTGACAACCTGTTTCGCTCCGCTGCCGTGGGTCTTTCCTGTCGCCGCACCCACTTGTCGATGGTTTGGATGTCTTGGTCTTGCTGCTGCCGCTTCTTCCACTCAGCCCTATCATACATCTCAGTAAGATCCCCAACCCCTTGTATTGCGGTCACTACCCGCTGTTGTTGCATCGGGGGATGAAACACACGCAGTGGGGGTATCTCTATTTCTTCTTGCTCCTCGTCCACATCTCCGACCGGGGTCTCACATGGCTGTCGGGAGAGTGCATCGGCGTTGGTATGGTTCTTACCGGGCTTGTAACGAATGGTATAGTTGAATCGAGCCAGTCGGGCTATCCAGCGTTGTTCCATCGCCCCCAATTTTGCTGTTCCAAGGTACGCCAGGGGATTGTTATCCGTGTAAATTTCCACTCAACTTCCGACCAGGTATTCGGCAAACTGTTCGGTAACAGCCCACACGATGGCCAATAACTCGAGCCTGAACGAGCTATAATTGGTTGGATTGCGTTCTGACGGTCGCAGACTACGACTACCATAGGCGATGACGCGTTCCACGTCCCATTGCTGCTGCGCCATTACCGCTCCCAGTCCGTTCAGTCTGGCGTCAGTGTACAGCCGGAATGGCTGGGCGAAGTCTGCAAAAGTGAGTATGGGTGCGGTCACTAGTTGTGCCTTCAATGCTTCAAATGCCGCTTGTTATGGCTCCTGCCATTGTTCCACTACACTGGGGCTTCGGCTCCCCTTCTTTTGGGTGGGTTGTCCACAGAGGAGCTGATTCAGAGGACTTGCAATTTTGGAGAAGTCTCGGATGTACCTCCGATAGTAACCGACCAACCCGAGGTAGGCTCGTACTTCCGTGGTGTTCTGCGGAGTGGCCCACTCCTGTATGGCTGTAATCTTATCTGGGTCGGGTGCAATTCCCGCTGCATTCACGACATGGCCCAAGTATTTGATCTGCTGGCGGCCCAGTCGGCATTTGCTGGGTTTTAGTTTGAGTCCATACCTTCCCAATCGTTCCAACACGATATGTAGATGCTGCAGGTGTTCTGGGAAGGTCTTTGAAAAAATGACAATATCGTCTAAATAGATCAAGACTGACTCATAATTTAGATCCCCCAGACAATGCTCCATTAGCCGTTGGAAAGTACTGGGCGCATTGGTTAGCCTGAACGGCATCCGGTTGAATTCGAACAAGCCTGAGGGAGTGATGAACGCCGTCTTCTCCTTATCCGCTTCTTTCATGGGTACCTGCCAGTACCCTATTGCTAAATCGAGCGTCGTGTAATACCGAGCCTCCTGCATGGCGGTTAATGATTCTTCCACTCGGGGCAGTGGATAGGCATCCCTATGCGTACAGGCGTTCAATTTGCGGTAATCCACACAGAACCGGAGCGACCCATCCTTCTTCCTTACCAGCACAATTGGGGCGGCCCATGGGCTCTGACTCTCACGAATCACCTGTCCGTCTAACATCTTCTGGAGGAGCTCTTTTACCTCTCGATACAGCGCGGGGGGTATATTGCGATATCGCTCTCTGATGGGCGGTGCCGCCCCCGTGTGAATCCCATGTTCAATGGTAGTGGTGCATCCAAAGTCCTCTTCGTGCTGAGCGAAAACCCAGCCGAAGCGTTGCAGAAGCGTCCTCAGTTGCTCCTCTGACTGGATATCCGGGGCTATTCCGTCCAGTTCGAGTTGGCGCCACAGTCGATCAGTCTGGTCGTTCACGTCGGTCTCACTCCCTTCATCTCTTGATGATGTCTCTTTTAACGTTTCGGCCATGGCCGGGTCCGTCACGTCCTCGGGCCTCACCATATCAACGCTAGCTAGTACCGTGCCGGCCGGTATCGCGATCACCCCTTGGGTCGGATTCAACACCCTGACGGTCGCCATTCCTTTGGTTATCCGACACACCATTCTTCCTATCACCCAGGGTGGCGTACTCTTTAGACTTCGCATGGGTTCCACCATGACCATGGCATCCTTTAAGCGGTGATGAGTCCCTACGGAGAGGGGAATGGTGACTTCCTGTAGAGGTGGGACTTGCAGCACCGCTTTACCTGTTGCCCTCACCGACCCCACTTGGCCCTGTAGCGTCTTCAAGTCAGCCAGTCGTTGACAGATTTGATGCACCTGGAACAAAGCTTGCCGGGCGGTCCGGTCGGTTGCCAGCTCCTCCCACCGGGCACCGCTCGTCTTGTTAAACATCATACCATGTATTTCCTGCAACACATTCATGCCAATTATAACAGGTATACCTGGACTTGCACAATTATGTACTACCACAATACCAGCACGTGGAAAATTACGATGAAATACTTCTACTTCTAACCACGTAACACCAGCAATGGGAATTGGCAGGCTATTAGCCGCCGTAAGTTCAATCCAAGGGGCTTCTAGAGTCTGGTCACCTTGGAACCGTTCATGGAACAACTGATAAGTCATGGTGGTTACTTCCGACCCAGTGTCAATAAGGCAAGGAACGTTAACCCCCCCGATCTTGGCTGTCACTACGGGGCATTTTCCTGTCAAAAGTTCCACCCTTCCTTTTTGGCCCGTCGATGGAATGCCCGCAGCTTGGCCCTCAGCGGCGGGGTACCTTAGTTTAAAGGTGGCTGCTCTCGCCTTGGATAGCGTCTCATCCTGAAATCTCTGGCGAAATGACCCGGCTGGTCACACTGCCAACAGCGTCGAGGCCCTCCTTGGGTCGATCGGGGTGGACGAGGAAGATGTTCCGGTCGATCGGCCATTACTCTAGTTGAGCAACATCGGTCTTCAATTCCCGAATAGCCTCCTTGACATCCCGGGCGAATTCTGTGAACACAGCTTCTGGCTGTCCGCTCTCTCTTGGAGATGGCTCGGGAGTACCCACGTTTTGCAGGGCCATGCTAGCCTCTCCCAACTCCTCTCGATGAACTTCGAGCGCTTCTCGTAACACCTCACTCATTGTGGCGGTTACCCGGACGAGGTCTCTCGCGGCGCGCATCAGGGTCCGGCTGTCCAGCCCGGATACAAACTGGTCTCGCACTATTCGGTCCGGCTCTGCTAAGGCTGCGCACCCCGCGGGATCCTTCCTTACTAGTCGACTCCACATTCCTTGCAATCCTACCGCGAATTGCTGGAGTGATTCCCCGTTCCTCTGTACCCTGGTATAGAATTTCTTCCGGAGATCGGCGGCTGACGTGACATCTCCATAGAGGGATTCCAATCGGCTGATGATGGCTTCTAGCGTGTCGCAGTGTTCGAGCGGTAAAACCAAGACAGCTTGTCTCGTGTCCCCTTCGAGTGAGTTGAATGCCAGGTCGGCTTGGTGGGTCACAGGTACCTGAAATAACCGGGCCGCAGTACGAACTCGTTCCGTCCAGTCTGTGATCGATACACTCTTCCCGTCAAACTTGGGAATATTCATTAAGGCGGCCCCCATGGGTATCATGACGGTCGGGGTCGGCGGTAGTGTCCCGCTGCTGGACGGTTCCATCGCGGCGAGGTTTCGGATCCTGCCGACTATGCCAATTTATGTAGGAGGGATTACCGCTGTTGGCACGCAAAGAAATAGACACACCTTCTCTTGTTCAACTTCTTTACTTCAGCGAGCAGGTAACAGCAAATTCTCTTCCTATGGAGCAGACAGGACTCCTGAGGTTGCGGACTTCGATCCCGCTGGAAGTCCCCCGGAGAGAGGTTGTGCCTGACCCCACGTTGCCAGGCTTGGCTACGGACACGCCGCTGTCAGTCATGGCGGGAGCTACCCGCTACTGGCAGCCTACCCCAGGGTAAGAGTCACACTCTCGGCCCACGGGTCGCGTCGTGGGAATCAGCGAACTACCGTACCTACTAGCACCGTCATGGGTCCTAGCGGAGCTATCCGCTACCTTTCATGACAACCCTCTCTCTCCTCAGTCGGTGGTCCAAACGGTGGACCCCCTAGGACGCAACTGAACTGGCGGGCTGACGCTAAGGTTTACACACAGTCCAGTTCCTTCTGTCTGCTCCTGATCCTACAAGATTCATCAACAACAGTTCATGCAAGGGTTAAGGAGATTATTCATCAACAACAGTTCATGCAAGGGTTAAGGAGGTTATTCAGCAACAACAGTTCCATGCAAGGGTTACAGGGGTTTACACTCTGGGGAACACGCAGGGGCCTTGTCGCAGTGAATGAGGAAGCGAGCCTGTGCTAGGCCAAATTCAGGCTTAATCTTCTGGTGACTGTAAGGCTAGACTGTCCGGTGCTCTGTGTCCAGAATAAAGGAGGGCCGTACTTCTCTCTTTGGGGTGATCAGACTCAAACGGGTATTGGCATCGTCCCTGGTGCGATCTGAGGGTCCTAGTTAGGGGCTGCGGGGAAATGACCGGTACCTGCAGCGGATGCTGATGCTCCAATCCGCTCCTGACACGGTCCGTCCTCCGTTTGCGCGTCTCCTCTGCTTCTCTCCTTGCCGCAGTGCGACCCGTCCCTTCTGGCAGTGTTCTGCTGCTGCCACACTGATGTCCGTCCTCTGCAGGCACTGCTCCAGCAGCCCTCTGCCCTCCGGTCTCCTGTAGCGTCTGTACTGGCCGCTCGTCTCCCGGTCACCTGACCGTTCCTCTTCCTCCTTGCTATACGCTTCCCTCCTCTCTCTCCTTTTTCTCCCTTCCCGCCCGACTTTCGCGCCACCGCACACTGCTCCCCACCCTTCCACCTCCGGTCCTCCTCCTCTGCTTCTCCCGCATCGCGAGACTTCGCCCTCCTCCTTGTGGGAGCGCACGCGTCATGGCTGTCGGCAGAGCGGCCGTTACCATGACGCCCAGGACGCTCCTACGCTCGGAAGCCGACTCCTGAGCCGCAGATCAGCCCGTGTCCCTGCGTGAGTTCCCCTGCATCGCCGGCGATTACAGGCACCCCCTTACAAGCCTCTGCTGCGTCTGGTAGCTTCAGCGATATCTGTCCATTCTTTATTTATTTTTTGTTAGTTTTGTTATTCCGTCATTGCTTTACACGAGCCATAAATGTTTTATTTTTCCGTCGACAAAGCCACATGAGTGAATGTTTTTTGCGGGACAAGTTGTTGTTTAGAATGGCACAATTGAATGCACTGAAAAACTAAAATAAAATCTTTAAGGGGTGGAGTGGAAAAAAAAAACAGTGATTCCGCCATAGTTTTTGGGGTTTAGGTTTTGGGTTGCTGAGGAGGAACAACTTGGTGAGGAGTAACAACAGATTGTTGTGTTTGGCTTGGCTATTAACCGGACATCTTTAAAACCACTTGCACACGATCAAGTTCGGGCCATGAAAAAAACGGTCTGTTTGTCGGACGGATTTCCCGGCCCAACCACGGTACAGGTGAACGGGAATCCTGCCATCATAGACATTTATGATGCTAGGAGTCTCTGACTCCCCACAGAACTGCTGTTCCATACTGTATAATTTTGTTTAGCACGGTACAGCAGTTCCATGGGGAGGCAGAGACTCCTAGCATCATAGATGTCTATGACGGCAGGAGTCCCGTTCACCTGTACCGCGGTTGGGCCTGGAATGTGGCCGACACTCGGACCGTTTTTCACGGCCTGAACTCGGTTGTGTGGAAGAAGTGTAAGGCTTCAAAAAGGGTTGGACGCTGACCTGCAGGATTGTAACCTATAGGTGGTACTAGGAAGACCGTTTCCTTCCTTCTGGAGGGGAGCTATTTTGGATTATTTTTTTCCCCAGAAAGCATTGCTCTTAAGACTCCCTACCACTTCGATCTCCACAAGTTGAATCAGTACCTTCCAAGAACTTTTACAGAAAACAAAGGTTTTTCATTTGAGGGTATGTTCACACGCACTAATTACGGACGTAATTTGGGCGTTTTTGCCCCGAATTACATCCGAAAATAGTGCCTCAATAGCGCTGACAAACATCTGCCCATTGAAAGCAATGGGCAGACGTTTGTCTGTTCACACGAGGCGTAAAGTAGACGCCCACATCAAAGAAGTGATCTGTCACTTCTTTGGCCGTAATTGGAGCCGTTATTCATTGACTCCAATGAATAGCAGCGCCAATTACGTCCGTAATGGACGCGGCGTTCAAGCGCCTGCACATGCCGTTACGGCTGAAATTACGGGGATGTTTTCAGGCTGAAACATCCCCGTAATTTCAGCCGTTACGGACGCCCTCGTGTGAACATACCCTGACAGTACAGATTACATGGGCTAAGGGATTTTAAAACTCCATAAAGAGGCTACCACAATAACTTATTTTTTGTCATGCAAATTAAATATTTCTCTTTTCTGCAGAAAATGCAAGAAAAAACTCTTTCTCTTATATCATTTGATTTTTTTCCTCCGTAGCTTTCGTGTTTTTCAGTCCTTGTCATGGTTTATAAACACACAAGACTTTATGCTAAATTAAATAGCTCTCAAAGGACCCATTCGGACTGACCGGAGCCCTTCAGGAGACATTGCTAACATCTTATTTACTTTTGTGGCATTTTTATACCAAAAGGCGCCTGCATTCCACTTCCAGCTACAAACACATCTTCTCCCCCACATTGGTAGTCAGCCCTTTGCTACACCTCACAGACCTGCCGTCTCAAAGCTCGTCAAATATACTTTCTTATGGGGTTTCTCAGGGAAAATCGACTCTGAAACAGGATCTAGTTCGCTTTGAGGTTATTGTGTGCATGTAATAATACAAATCATAAATGTACCACTTAAACTGAATGTTTTCTTAAAGGGAAAATTATTTATTTGATCTCTTACAAGAGATAATGTTAGTTTGGATGGAAATGAAAATCAGAAAAATTTATTTTTAATTTATTACTATTTAATCTAAATTTCAGAAATGTAAATGTTGCATAATAAAGATCAATGCTTTCTCATCAAGTAACCAGTATGGGGGAAAAAACTTGTCCTTCTACTGATGACATCACTTTTTTCCTTCATCGCAAGGGACTCATGACTGTTTTCACGATTTTCGCAGTGTTTTCGTGGCGTTTTTTATGGCCTTTTTGGAGCTTTTTTTCAATAGAGTCTATGGAGAATGGCTCCAAAAACTTCCCAAGAAGTGTCCTGCACTTCTTTTTCACGGCTGTTTTTTTACGTGTTTGGAGGCGTTCTGCTTCCGATTTTTTTGCCGTTTTTCGGGCGTTTACGGCCACAAAAACAGCCGAAAATAGGCCGTGTGAAAATACCCTTATGTTTTATTTCGTATTTTAAAGTGTATGCCCAACTTTGGACACCACTTGTCTTAAAATGTTTTATTTTATTAAGTTACTTATTTTTATTAAATTTTTTTAGTGTCTTTATTTTTTTTTTTTTTCCACAAGCTGGGAAATATAAAAAATGGAGTAATAATTTGACATGTTTTCCTATGTTGGCCACCAGAGGGAGCACTTGCCAGAATTAGATCAACTTAAATCAGACAAAACAACTTGACTCGCTTTTGCTGTAAATGTGGGAGGAACACTACCTGCCTGTGACAAAAATCATGACCCCTCCCTATTGGCTACAAGCCAGGAAAAGGTGTCTACAACTTGCCCAGCATTCTGCAGCTCCATTCTGCGAGCGATTGTACAATGGTAGGACGTGCTGATCACGGCAGCTACAGGACACACCGAAAGGCTGAGAATGATAAAAGTCAAGATGCAGACCCTCTGTTGGATGACTTTTAAGTTGACAGGTTCACACAGTGTGCACTTGCCGCATAGTTTGGCACATTT
Organism: Rhinoderma darwinii; assembly: GCF_050947455.1. Taxonomy (NCBI): domain Eukaryota; kingdom Metazoa; phylum Chordata; class Amphibia; order Anura; family Rhinodermatidae; genus Rhinoderma; species Rhinoderma darwinii. The sequence goes on along the minus strand of NC_134697.1, from coordinate 81,518,851 downwards.
TACGCGCCGAAAAACACGTAAAAAAATGCTTGATTAAGCTTCCCGTTGACATCAATAGGAAAGCGCGCCATTAGTACAAACAACGCATTTTAACGTAATCTGATTGAAAGGAAACAAATTCTCCTACTTCATTTTAGGAGTTCAGCTAAGTTGGCAGGGGGTGTCTGATGACAAGTTTGTCGACTGCATCCAATAATAACCAGCAGACTTGTGAATACCGACTATACACCAACTTAATAGAAAATCAGTAAAGAAATTTATTTACACAGTTTCTTAATTGTTTCTGTAGATAACATTTATATATGAATTGTAAAATGGTGCACAAAGTTGTCCATATGGTGCAAGTATAAACCTCAGGCAGGAATGGCTTTACATATTTATACCTACTGTAACGTCTATGGCCACGGCCCGTCGTTCTGACTTACCACTCGATGGCCGCGGCCATGGACATGTGAGTTCCCTGCAGCGTCGTCCCCCTGTGAGGCGCCGGCACTCACTTCCTGGTATCGAGACTATATCCGGAGGGCGGGCGCGCGTGCACGGTCTTGAAGGGCCAGTGCACGCATAATTGCAGGAAGTCTGCAATCAAGCCCAGAATGCTACTGGACTATAAAAAGGGCTCTGCCCTCTTGTTCTTTGCCTGAGTGTTGTTCGTTACCCAAAGTTTGTCTTGCAAATGATCTCCTAGTGTCTCCCAGTTCCCAAGTGTTCCCTGTTCCTGTATCCTGTATACCGTGCTGTCCTGGTCAAGTGCCGTGCTGAAACTGTTGTTGTGTTGTGCTGTGTTCCATGCCTGTTCTGCTACTCCACACCTGTTCTGCTACTCCACGCCTGATGCCTACCTGCTGCCTGGTCCCAGCCGAGCCTGCCTTTCTACTGTCCGAGTTGCCACAGGTACCCTTTCTGGACTATAGACTCTGTACTATACCTGTTTGGCCAGCTGCCATCCCGCTACGTGGTACGGCCCAGCGGGTCCACACCCCGCATCGTGACACCTACATTTATGTATTAAATTGCTTTAATGCCATTCTGCAGGTTGGTTAAAATTTTAAATTAATAGTTGGAATAAAATATTTTACACCTAAATGGGTTATCCCATGAATCATTTTCAGATCAGAAATTCTTTTAATAACTATTTAAATCCCTAACCTCCACAGCCATTTTTCTGATTTTCACTTTTGTTTTTTCCTCCCCATAACTTTTTTATTTTTCCATCAATATTGCCGTATGAGGGCTTGTTTTTTGAGGGACGAGTTGTAGATTTTCACAGCACCATTTTTGTACCATATAATGTAGTGGGAAACAAGAAAAAATATATATGTGGGGTGGAATAGGAAAAAAACAGCGATTCCTCAACCTTTTGGGTGGTTTTGTTTTTACAGCGTTCACCATACGGTAAAAATGGCATGTTAACATTATTCTGCGGGTCAATACGATTACGGTGATACCAAAATTATATCGTTTTCTTTATGTTTTACTACTTTTACAAGGGAAAAACTGATTGTTTAAAATAAATTTTGAGTTTTGTCGCCATATTCTGAGAGCCATTACTTTAAAAAATTTTCGTCGATTTAGCCGTGTGAGGGCTTACTTTTTGCTGGGGGAAGCTGTAAGTTTATATTGGTACCATTTTGGGGTAGGTGAGGCTTTTTGATCACTTTTTATTTCATTTTTCGTGAGAGATGAAGGGACCAAAAAACAGCAATTCTGATGTTTTACATTTTAATTATTTTACGGCGTTCACCGTGCGGACTTTATGATATATTGTAATAGTTCAGACTTTCACGGATGCGCAGATACCAGTTATGTTAGCTTTTTATTTTTTTTACATTGTGCTTGAGGGAAAATGGGAAAAGGTTTTTTTTTTTAGCTTTTAATTTTTTAATTTTTTCTTATTTGTTAAAAAAACTTTATTTTACTGTTTTTAACTTTTTTTTACTTGTCCTACTAGGGGACTTTAACCAGCGATCGTTAGATTGCTTGCACGATATACTGCAATACTAATGTATTGCAGTATATCGTGATTCTGACAGCCCGAGGCAGGGCTTCATAGGAGTACAAAGATGGCGGACCTGGGGGACTTCATCAGGCCCCCCAGGCTGTCATGCCAACCAACGGCACCCTCCGATCTCGCCGAGGGGGAGCCGTTGGGACATTACAGGGTGTCGCCCCTGTTTTTAGTAATTTAAATGCCGCGATCGCTATTGACTGCGGCATTTAACGGGTTAAACAAGCAGGATCGAGCTCGAACGAGATCCCGCTCGTTACCTGGAAGTGTCAGCTGTAACACACAGCCGATACACTCACTCTATGGAGCAGGTTCAGCCCGTGAGCCCGCTCCATAATGTCTTCCGACCCTTATCGCAATATTCAATACGGCCAAAAACCGCGCAAAAAAATGCATGTTTTTTTACTTTACTTTTTGCTATGATTTTGCAAAACCGCACCGTGTGATTACATCCTCACAAAGGTTAAGGGTATGTTCACACGCTAGCTGGCTTTTACGGCTGAAATGACAGCCTGTTTTCAGAAGAAAACAGCTGCGTCGTTTCAGCCGTAAATGCTCCTCCTCGTAATATACGAGGCGTCTGTGACACTCGTATATCTTGAGCTGCTCTTCATTGAGTTCAATGAAGAACGGCTCAAATTACGTTGCAAAGAAGTGCCCTGCACTTCTTTGCCGAGGCAGTCAATTTACGCGTCGTCGTTTGACAGCTGTCAAACGACGACGCGTAAATTACAGGTCGTCTGCACAATACGTCGGCAAACCCATTCAAATGAATGGGCAGATGTTTGCCGACGTATTGTAGCCCTATTTTCAGACGTAAAACGAGGCATAATACGCCTCGTTTACGTCTGAAAATAGGTCATGTGAACCCAGTCTTAGATGTCACGTGGTATAATTGAACCAAGAATGTATGGGAACGTGGACCTATCACAGGATGTCTTCATACTTTCATTCACAGTCCCGGAAAAATGTGTAATGTGTAAAATATAATATATAAAGTTTAGTAGTATAAAGTAGTAGTGGGATTGCAAAAGAGCTGGAGATGTTTTTTGTCATTGTTATGAATTGATTCACACATATCGACTATTTAAGAGTAAGAAATTGTAATGCCTAGTTTGCCCCGAAAGAAGCTGAGAAGGCGAAACCCAGCGCCGGGCAGAATTGTTTTTATCTTGTGATGGACTGTTTTATTCTCAAAATCTGTGATTATAATAAATGCAAATTCCCTTTTTAAAGTGGTTACAGTTTCACACTATGCCAAGAGCTCGAATATCTGAGACGTAGCATTTCCCAGTGCCTTCGGCTTGGAGAACTAGAGAGACCAGCAGGGCGGAACAGTGTAACACTGCGGTGTGATGACATAACTAATTGCGTTTATCTTGCGATATGTGCAATGGCACCCCTGGAAGAGGACCTCAGATACTACTAATAATTTATACGAACATCGTCTGAGTGGTGAGGTGCAATTATTGCATTCTGTCTGTATTGTGAATGTATAGTGTGTGGCATCCACAGTATGCACTCCCAATGAAAATAAATAAAACAATAAAGACAGAGTGGGCATGTACAGGGTTCAGGTCTGCTGTCAGGATGCAGAACTTTACAATCCTAACAATCTGAGGAGTCACCAGTACTCAGCTCAGTAGGTGAACATTCACATTGCTATATACAATGCATTCGGAAAGTCATCAGACCCTTTACATTTTTTCAAATTTTGGTTTGTTGAGGCCTTGTACTAAAATAAAGAATTTTGTTTTATTTTTTCCGCATCATTCTGCACTCAATACCCCATAATGACAAAGTGAAAACAGAATGTTACTAATCTTTGCTAATTTATTGAAAAGGAAAAACTAAAATATTGCATTGACATAAGTATTCAGACCCTTTACTCCGTACTTAGTTGAAGCCCCTTTGGCAGCGATAACAGCCTCCAGTCTTCTTGGGTATGATGCCACAAGGTTTGCACACAGTCTTCTCTGGAGATCCTCTCAAGCTCGGTCAGGTTCGATGGGGACGGACGGTGGACAGCCATTTTCATGTCGCTCTGGCTAGACCACACAAGGACATTCACAGAGTTGTCCCTAAGCCACTCCTATGTTGTCTTGGCTGTGTGCTTGGGGTCATTGTCTTGTTGGAAGGTGAATCTTCTGCCGAGTCGCAGGTCAGAGCACTCTGGATCAGGTTTTCATTAAGAATATCTCTGCACTTTGTTTCATTCATCTTTCCCTCAACCCTGACCAGTCTCCCTGTCCCATCTGCTGAAAAACACTGCCACACCATGATGCTGACACCACCATGCTTCACAGTAGGGATGGTATTGGGCAGGCGATGGGCAGTGCCTGGTTTCCTCCAGACATGACGTTTAGAGTTGAGGCCAAAAAAAACAATCTTTGGTTTCATCAGAGCACAGAATCTTCTTTCTCACAGTCTGAGAGTCCTTTAGGTGCTTTTTTTGCAAACTTCATATGGGCTTTTACATGTATTTTACAGAGGATAGGCTTCCTTATGGCCACTCTGTAATAAAGCCCGGATTGGTGGAGTGCTGCAGTGATGGTTGACCTTCTGGAAGTTTCTCCCATATGCACACAGGATCTTTGGAGCTCAGCCAGAGTAATCATTAGGTTCTTGGTCACCTCTCTTACCAAGGCCCTTCTCCCCTGATTACTCAGTTTGGTGGGACGGCGAGCTCTAGGAAGAGTCCTGGTTGTTCCAAACTTCTTCCATTTAAGAATTATAGAGGCCCCTGTGCTCTTGGGAACGTTCAGTGCAGCAGAAATTTTTTCATATTCTTCTCCAGATCTGTACCTCCACACAATCCTGTCTCTGAGCTCTACAGGAAGTTATTTTATTCTCATATTTGGCTCTGATATGCATTTTCAGCTGTGAGACCTTATATAGACAGGAGTGTGTCTTTCCAAATCATGTCCAATCAAATTAATTTCCCACAGGTGGACTCCAATCAAGGTGTAGAATAATTTCAAAGATGATCTAAAGAAATTGGAGGCTCCCAGAGCTAAATTTCAAGTGCTATAGCAAAGGGTCTGAATACTTATGTCCATGCGAAATTTGAGATTTTTATGAATTTGCGAAAAATGTTAAAATTCTGTTATCACTTTATCATTGGGTATTGAGCGCAGAATGATGGGGAAACACTTTTTTATTTTTTATTTTAGCACAAGCCCTCAACATAACAAAATATGAGAAAAATGAAAGGTTCTGAAGACCTTACGAATGCACTGTACTTCGAACACCAGGTGGGGCCATACTATGTAAGTAAATGTCTTAACTCTGCACTGGATCGTTTTTTTTTACCAGCATATAAATAGCAAACATTGTTCAATTTTTAATCTATTATAATACCTTTCTATCTATACAATTGATATGATATGTAACGGTGGGTCAACATTTTCAATGTTCTTCATGGAAAATTTTAAGGTTTAAGATCAAACATTAAACAGTAATAACATTAGGCAACTTCCGATCTCTAGGGGAGGGGTAATTTCCAAAACATACTAGGAAATTGCTTAACTTGCAAATTTCTTATGTAATGTTAATAACAAAATACTTATCATTACCAAAATTTAACGCAGAGCTGCTGGAGAAAATGCAAATTGTGTCTTTCCTATTAAAGGTTAGCAGACAATATTGTATGTGGTCTCCTGACAAATAGGCAAGAACACAGCTGGAATTATGAAGTTCTGGCATCCCTGTTCTACAATTGGCATCGTTTTGGCACCATAACGCAGGGACTGCAGGCCCCTGGCTGCTTTCAGACAGTTATAATGCCGCCACATAGCATCCATATTATGGTCTCAACATCTGGACCTGTCACGGCTCAACTGATCTGAATTTAGATAACCATAGAACACTATGATAGGTTGGGCTGCGTTGAACCAAGAGAGATCCAGGTTGCTGTGGCCGTAATACGAATGCTAACATACAGCCACATTACAGCAACCTAGAAGTGGACTTTCTAGGCCACTACTGGAACAATATCCTATACACAAATTAAATGAAAATGTAACTTTCCAGTAAATGCATAGTGCATTATGAGCAGCAAACACTACAATTCAGCCAGGTTGAGGGAATATTAGGCTACGTATAATTTCCTCAAAATGAGAAACCTTGATAAAAGATATTTTGTTTTGCTAACTTCAATCCAAATTATCTTTTAACACACATTGATCACGTTTTTGTGACACTTTTTAGCATAACTTTTTGTAGTTATCTTACTGAAAAAAAAATAGATGACAGTAAACAATGCCAAATAAAACTGTATAAGGGCTGTGATGCCCATGGCCGCGGGCCGCCAGGTTTGCTTACCTCCTGGCGGCCGCAACCATGGATCAGTGAGCACTGGTCCCCGTCTCCTTCTCAGGAGACGCCAGCGTTCACTTCCGTTTTGCTCTGCTGTGTCCCATAGGGTGCGCGTGCACGCTCGTGCCCGCTCTTAAAGTGCCAGCGCGCGCACCTGAATTAAAGACCAAATTAGCCCGTGAGCACCCTGGACTATAAGAAGGGCTCTGCCCCTTTCTGCATTGCCTGAGCGTTGTTGTCGTTACCCTAGTTTGTCGCTGCAAATGGTCTCCTAAGTGTCTTCCAGTTCCCAGTGTTCCCGTTCCTGCTACCTGTAACTTGTATCCCGAGTTATCCTGGTTCAAGTGCCATATAGAGTTGGAGTCGTGCTGCGCTGAGTACTACGCCTGTCCTGCTACACCACACGTGGTGTCTGCCTGCTGCCTAAGTCCCATCCGAGCCTGTCTTGCTACTGTCTGAAGCTACCACAGGTACACCTATACAAACTATAGACTTTGACCTGTGTCCTGTTGACCAGCTGCCATACCGTTAAGTGGGTCCACGTGCCCAACGTGACAAGGGCATTAACACACATTGAACACCAAGTAAAAATGTATGCAGCATTCATTTTAGCTAAACTACCCAATTTCCCTCTCCCGATGCCCAATTTTTATTAAATTCCTGCAGAAACACGGCAGAAAAGTTTGTTTGACCATAAAAACCAGTAGAGTCAGTAAATTCTTCCTCTGACCGTCAAGCAGTCTGTGTATAATCTTTGAATCAGTGTGAGAAAAAATATATATGAATGTATATATATATATGAATATATATATATATATATATATATATAAAACGGAAGTAAAAAAGCGCTACTTCATCCAGACGGTAGAAAAGAAATTGGTTAGGTATTAATAAAAGTATTTATTAAGGTAACGCGTTTCAGCGCCAGACTGGCGCCTTCATCAGACCTAATACCCAGTCCGGCGAAATGCGTTACCTTAATAAATACTTTATTAATACCTAACCAATTTATTTTCTACCGTCTGGATGAAGTAGCGCTTTTTTACTTCCATTTTCACATATATTTATATATATTTTTCTCACACTGATTCAATATTGCGTGGTGGAGCCTTGTGGTACCATTGGCCAGGAAGCAGCAGCAACTTAATCAATTGTATGCCTTCAAACAGTGTTGTGCCTGGATACTGTACAACTTTTCCAGGTGAGGATATTTCCTACACCTGGTTTACCCATTCACCTTTGTTTTGGGATTCTGCACCATGAGGTGCTTTTCTTTTTGATATTTTTCAGATATCAAGTGCGTATAATCTTTGTAAGCTTGGGTCATGCAACATGACAATGATGCCAAACACGGTGATAAATTAGGTTTAAAATGTCTCAATCAGAAGATTTGACAATTTTTGCAATAGCAGTCTCAGTATTTTGAGAGTGGATGTTCACAGACTGCACCTCGATGCAGGGGCATAGCTGGATGGGGCATGTACCCTGTGTGCCAAGGAAGGGAACCAAAAAGCACCTCTGCCTGTGTAAGGGTATTTAGATGCAGAACAAGGGCCACCCTAAATGAAGGAAACCCTATCTACAACTCTTCCTGTAAGCCTCAATAAAACGAATAAATTAATTTCATTCAATACCAAGAGACCATTTAACTAAATTAGACTCATTCATGATTTAAATAGATAAAGGCCTCCACCCAGATAAGTGATATTTACGGTCATTGGGTGAGTAGTCGAATGGTCAGGAATGGCCTCCATTGATAACGCTGATAAGAGATCTGTATACTTTTGAAGAGATATTTAGTAATGGCGGTAAATTAAAAGGGAGGGGGGATGTTATTATCGCAAGGTGAATCTATGGGTAATTAGATGTTGAGATATAGATAAAGTCGTACCTTATGGTGCATGGTGAGGTTCACTTTTTCCCACAGCCTCACGTCACCTTTCACCAGCCCATTTAACATTTTCCCTATCGGATGTCCACTATAACATAGCCTCTTGTCAGATACTTCATGTAGCTCAGCTATGTCAGATGTACTTTGAAGCTGAAAATAACAGCATTCCATATATAGCTAGGAAATGTATATAAATAAGAAGATAGATGGACGGATGTATATAACGAGGATGGAATACATAAAAAATTAATTTAGGCAAGGATACCAACAATTCCCCGTGTAATATAAACCAATGCACTAAACATGTTCAAATAATACATTTAAAGACATATTTAGGTTTTCAATGGCAGCCGCAGCATCTAAGTCAGGGGTCTCAAACTCGGCTGGGTAAGTGGGCCGCATATAGAAAAAATGGGAAGTTGACGGGCCGCATTACTTTCAACTTACTGCCTCTGTGGATGCTGCCGTAGTGCCCTCTGTGGATGCTGCCGCAGTGCCCTCTGTGGATGCTTCCGCTGTGCCCTCTGTGGATGCTTCCGCTGTGCCCTCAGTGGATGCTGCCGCAGTGCTCTCTGTGGATGCTGCCGCAGTGCCCTCTATGGATGCTGCCACAGAGTCCTCTGTAGATGCTGCCACAGTGCCCTCTGTAGATGCTGCCACAGTGCCTTCTGTAGATGCTGCCCCAGTGCCCTCTGTAGATGCTGCCCCAGTACACTCTGTAGATAATGCCACAGTGCCCTCTGTAGATGCTGCCACAGTGCCCTCTGTAGATAATGCAACACACCCCTAGATAATGACAGTGTCCTCTGTATATACTGCCAGTGCCCTCTGTAGATGCTGCCACAGTGCCCTCCGTAGATGCTGCCACAATGCCCTCCGTAGATGCTGCCACAGTGCCCTCTGTAGATGCTGCCACAGTGCCCTCCATAGATGCTGCCACAGTGCCCTCTGCAGATGCTGCCACAGTGCCCTCCACAGATGCTGCCACTGTGATGTCAGGGGCTTGGCCAGAGCTGGAGTCCCGGAGCAGAGTCGCTTCTAGCACTCTGCCTGGGATTCCAGCTCTGCTCCTGACATCACTGTCCATATATGGACAGAGATGTCAGGGGCAACCCCAGAGCTAGAGTCCCTGGCAGAGCGCTATTAGGCTCTTCCTGGGACTCCAGCTGTGCTCCTGACATCACTGGGACTCCTGCTCTGGGGAAGCCCCTGACATCATTGTCGATGTATAGACAGCGATATCAGAGGCTTTCCCAGAGTTCCAGAGCAGAGCCTATACTGGCGCTCTGCCCGGGACTCCGGCTCTGGGGAAGCCCCAGACATCGTGTGTCCAAACATGGACACCGATGTCAGGGAATTCCACAGAGTCCCGAAGCAGAGCCTATACTAGCGCTCTGCCAGGACTCCGCTCTGGGGAAGACCCTGACACACTGTCCATATATGGATAGCGATGTCCGGTAATTCCACAAAGTCCCGGAGCAGAGCCTATACTAGCGCTTTGCACGGGACTCCGGCTCTGGGGAAGCCCCAGACATCGCTGTTCATATGTGGACAGCGATGTCAGGGAATTCCAAAGTCTCGGAGCAGAGCCTGTACTAGCGGCTCTGGGTCCCGCGGGCCGCAGATGACAGCCCCAGGGGCCGCATGCGGCCCGTGGGCCGCGTGCTTGAGACCCCTGATCTAAGTGAAGAAGGGGACTCCCTCTGTACCCATCGGCCCCTCACGGGCGATCGCATGGTGCCGATGGGTTGCTATTGCAATCGGACGCCTAAGAATGGCCTCCTGGTCTGCCATGTACAGAAGCCTCCTAGGCCCAGAGGCAGGGCCTAATAGGCTGCCTTTCAGTTTAAAACTTTGCACTGCATAAGTAGTGCAATGTATTATACCAACGATCAGAAGTTCAGGCCTTCAAGTCCTCTAGTAAAAAAAAAAAAGTAAAACAAAATAGGTTTTAGAAAAATAAAAAGTAATAAAAATCTCCTTTTCCCCCCCCCCATCAATTATAGATATTGATATATAAGATATCACCACGTTTGTAATGACTTAAAATATAAAAATTACATGTTAATTATGCCGCAAGGTGAACGCTGTGAATTTTTATAAAAAACAATAGCAGAATTACTTATTTTTGGTGTCCTTGCCTCCGATAAAATAGAATATTAAATTATCAAAAAGTGGCATGTACTCCAAAACGGTACCAATAAAAAAAATACAGCTTATCCCATAAAAAAAAAAATGTCCTCACACATCTCCATCGACGGAAAAATAAAGAAGTTATGACTCTCTGACTATATCTACACCAAAAGATGATTTTAATATCTGCAAAAAAATGAAATTTCTAAAGTTGACCTCCACTTTGCTTTAATTCCCGTGAAATACCTAAATGGTTACCATTCCTAAATGCTGTTTTGAATACTTTGAGGGGTGCATTTGTACAATGGGTTGATTTATGGGGAGTTTCTAATATATAGGTCCCTTAAATGCACTTCAAAATCGAATTGGTCCCTAAGGCTGGATTCACACGAGCATGTTATGTCCGTAATGGACAGAACGTATTTCGGGCGCTAATCCCGGACCGAACACACTGCAGGGAGCCGGGCTCCTAGCATCATAGTTATGTACGACGCTAGGAGTCCCTGCCTCGCTGCAGGACAACTGTCCCGTACTGTAATCATGTTTTCAGTACGGGACAGTTGTCCTGCAGTGAGGCAGGGACTCCTAGCATCGTATATAACTATGATGCTAGGAGCCCGGCTCCCTGCACTGTGTTCGGTCCGGGACTTCCGGTCGAAATACGTTCCGTCCATTACGGACGTAACATGGTCGTGTGAACCCAGCCTTAAAAATATGTTTTGGAAATGTAGAAAATTTGCAGCTAATGTCTAATGTCTCCTTCTAATGTCCTGAAAAAAAATAAAAGGACACGGATTTCAACATAAAAAAGACACATGGTAAATGTTAATTGTTAATTAATTTGTGTGGTATTTTAAAAACGGCAATTTTTTTATTTTTTTGCTTACTTTTAAAATGGTCCAAAAAATTCTTTATCATTCACCCTAGAGACGTGCATAAATTATAGCAGAAATCGACGCCAACTTTCAGCTGGCGTAGATTTCCCAGTCTTGTGTACGGACAGCCAGTAATGCGCTTAGTTTATGAAGAGGCGTGAGCATCTTAATCAATTAGGCACATTTTACTCCAGCGCTCTTTATATTAAAACTGGCATATGAAATGCCAGTCTTTATAAGTTCCCCACATTGTGAGACGAAAAAACAATTTCAGAAAAACTTGGTTAAGCCCTTAACGACCGCCCCATCGTCTTTTGATGACAGGTTGTACAGGTGCTTAGTCTACAGCGACGTCTTTTGGCATCGCTGAAGAAGAGGCTGATGAGCACTCATCTTCTAAGCAGGAGCTGTGACCAACAGGTCCTGATCTTAGAGCAGCCTGCTGAATACAGATGGGATTAAAAAACATTCGGACCCCAGTTGTTAAACCCTTTGATCACCGCAGTCCGTGACTGCGGCATGATCAAAAGGAACTCCCCACGGAAACCCGGTGGCATGATCGAAGTCTAGGGAATCCCTCTGCAGTCAGCCCTGGGGGCCTAGCAAGGACCCCAGGACTGTCTGTTCAGTTTACATAGCTGTTAGGGCACACTATGTGCTGCCCTAACAGCAACTTGTGTCATAGTGACACAGTATAATGTATTAGTATACAAGAGTATGCGAATACATTAGAAGTATAAAATAAAGGTGTAAATAAAGTTATCCCTTCATGGGATTTTTAAAAAAAAAGGTAACAAGAAAAATAAATAAATAAAAATTGCCACCCCCCTCCCAAAAAAAAGTCATTATTTTGCATAAAATATATTTTATTGCCCATACATTACATGAAAACAAAAAAACCTACACATATTAGGTATCTACATGACCGTAATAACCTGAGGAACTAATTTAACAGGTTATTTAGTGTGAAATTTGAACAGGATAAAAAATAAATTAAAAAAACGATGATGATAATCACATTTTCCTATATTCACACCGTAAAAATAAATGATATAACGGACACAGTGAACTTTTTCTACCCTCATACTGCGCAACAAAAATATACAATTTCTTCTGCATAAGACAAGGCCTTATACAGCCATGTCAATGAAAAAATAAAAAAAAGTTGTGGCTGCTGAAATGCAGAGAGACAAAGATGGGAAAATTTAGCTGGTCATTAAGGCCTTTTCAGGCCCGGTCATTAAGTGGTTAAATACATTTTTTTTTACGTGTAAATCATTATTGCCGGTATGTTATAGGACAATTAACTAATAGTATTTTAGGTATATAAGTACCATATTTTTCAGACTATAAGACACTCTTTTTTTCCTAGAAACTGAGCTGTAATGTTGTGCTGCGTCCTATAGCCTGAAGGCTGCTACTGCATTGTGTTGGGGCATTGTGGCTGGCATGGTATTGGGGCATTGTGGCTGGCATTGTATTGGGCCACTGTGTTGCCCTATTGAATGAATTTTACCCAGGAAATGTAAAATGAAAGGTAAAACCTTTTTTCTCCACTTTTATGCTACAAAATATGGGTGCGTCTTATGGTCCAGTGCGTCCTATAGTCCAAAAAATACGGTAATTTTTATCCATGTGGTTTGTCCTCCTCTCCTCCTTGTTCAATCCCTTAGCTGCTAACTTTATACTCTACCCACCCAATGCAAAATTAATCTGAGCAAAGAACAGCCCCTTATGCACATTATGTACTCCAACCTGCTGATTCTGAACCAATCACCATTTCAGAATTTAGAATGTTTGAGAGTAGGGGGCAGATTGGTACCAAGTTTCCCACCTGCCGGTCCCTACAGCATGGTCTCTATCGCAATAAACCCATTTTAGTATACGCTTGGTCTTATGAAGCATATGAAATTCACTCCCAAATGCAAAACACTCACAGTAATAGTTACTTACAGTATATTGGTAAAATATGATAAAACTAAATCGTCTGCATCATTAGGATAAGGTATCAGACATGTCTCAACATATTCATTGATCATTAACTATACTTCTGTTTTTGTATTTGGCAATCTGATGAGTCGTACATGATGACTTACTGTAATGGCACATTGAACGTGTAGAATGTTAATAGTTTTTTTTAATGAAACAAACCAAATGTATAGTTGTTATGTTAAAAAACAACTTAATACTTTTAGTTGGCATTACTTCATTGTAATTCTTCATATTTTTAATGTAAGACTTTAAATTTTCTCCCAGACAAGAGTTTAGGATCCCTTCCCACACCCCTCAGTTATACTTACCTAGTCTGTGCGGATCATGAGATTCCCCAATGCCTTCTGAAACCCTTAGGATCGACTAATCAATGTTTAATCAGTGGGAGTCCAACCGCGCTCCATTCACTTGGGATTGAGATGCACTACCAGGCAAAGCTGCATGTACGGACAGGCCATAGTGCCTGTGGAAATAATGAAGGGGCTGCGCACTTCCCAGGGTTCGGACTCCCACCAAACATATCTTGATGGCCTATCGTAAAGATAGGCCATAAATATTGGAGGCATGGAAAACTCCTTTAACTATTTGCACCTAAGAGCTGACAGAAGGTGCAGGAGACACCTGCAAGAAGACAGCCGAGAATCTTGGGATGTGCACTGACTAGGTAAATATTAATGGAGTATGGAGGGTTCCTAAATACTAGACACGAGGTGATTTTCAGTTTTTGCCTAGAGTCTTTCTTTAAATATGTTAATTATGTCAGTGACTGAGTTTATTATGTACTTAAAAGGGGTTATGTGGGACCGAAAAGTATTATCAGTGTACTGCAGTATGTGAGTACACTCGCTAAAATACATTCCGAACCCCTGTTGCGCTAATTATGAGATTTTAATCGATTTTTATAGCGCTGGCGGGGGACCGGAAGTTTAGTTGCACAGTCTTCCTGGATGAGGACACAACTCTTTGTCATGTGACCGACCCCGCTGTACTCCATGTATAGTATAAGCAGTAGCAGTAGTACAGCTTTTACGTAGAATACAGCGGGGCCGGTCACATGACGAAGAGTCGTGTCGTCATGAAGGAAGTCCTTGCAACCAGACTTCCGGTCCCCCGCCAGCGCTATAAAAGTAGTTTCAAATCTCATAATCAGCGCGACTTTTCGCACCCCACATAACCCCTTTTTAAGCAGACAGATTCTATTAATATTGTGCAATAGGGGGTTGTCTGGCAATTCAATCTGCGGCAGGTCCCTGGAATAAAACTTAAAGTAGAGGTTTTACTGCTATAATTCTTCAACCAGCCGATATTGCCGGGGGAACTACTTTACTATTTCATGGCCCCCATCTAATTCAATGGCTGCTCATTCATTTCTAAAAGATGCTGTCAATCCCAAAGAGCAGATAGCCATGCTTACCTAGGCTTTGGCAAAAAAAAAAAGTATGGGACCCCCTACAGCCTTATATGCTCTAATAGGTCATATGCAAAAGTTTTATCTAAACCAAAATAGTATATTGCCATAAAATGTTCTAATCTGTTGGTAATTCCCCCCACTTAATTCTAGACACATGGGGTACATCTGGGATGGTTGTACTTTTCTGAGATCAAAGCAAACACGAGTATATATTTATAGATATGCAGGACAAGAGGAGAGCTTTAAACTCAGGAAGTCCAGAATAAGGATTGCTCCAACGGGCAGTGTATGCGGCTTACATGATAGATCTGCGTTGTGTTCCCAGCCATGAGCCCTGCTCTGTATGTAAATCAGGGCACATTATGAGCTTACCAGAGGCCCAGATACTAAGTAACCCTACGCTTCTTGTGTAATTCCTCAGGCTCCGACCTCCAAAGAAAATAGACTAGTATTTGTGTTTGTTTTTCTTTTGCCTCTGGTCCCCTGCAGGAAGCAGAGGGGAGGGAGTCGAGGGCAGCCAGATATTCCCATTCCATCTACAAAAATAGCAGACACAAAGCAGCTTTCTGCACATGAAAATATGTCAACATAACCCCAGCTGTCGGCCTGAGCATGTTCTTTTGTTTTTATTTATATAACTTTTTTTCTTTTAGATGTTGGATGTGAAGATAACACTAGGAAATTACCAAGAAATTGGGGCTAAATAAAAATGATGGGGCTTCTGCTTTCAGCATTCCTGGCCATATATACAATTTTCTTTTTGTGACTTTAAAAAACACTGAATATGTATTCATTTTTTAATGGCGTTTAAATGATTAGATTTTGTGACCTAATGTAACTGCCTTTACTATTCAATTGACTATACACTTAAGATTAGTTAATCGTAGGATGAACGTCCTGATTATCAACATGCCAAACTGAACTGGCAGACCAAAGCTTTAAAAAAAAATGTGGGGGGAAAACTTTTTGGTTTTTTATTCCTATTTTGAAAGCCATAACTTTTTTATTTTCCGCCGACTTAGCCATATGAGGGCTTGTTTTTTTCGGGACGAGTTTTAGTTTTTAATAGCACCGTTTATTGTACAATATAATGTGCTGGGAAAGTGAAAAACATTCTTTGTGGCAAACAATGGGGCGAAAAAGGAATTCCTCCATGATTTTGGGTTTCGTTTTTACGGCATTTTTCACTGTGTGGTAAAAATAAATGACACTTTATTCTGTGGGTCAATACGATTATGGCCATACCAAATTTATATTTCTCTGATCCCAGCCATTACAATGTAGTGTTGACTGTAGCATACGGCCGACACCTGCTGGGTATAAATCAGACTCCGCTTGCTCCAATCTACCCCATCCCAGCCATAATTTACAGTTACGTCAAATGTCGTGAATGGGTTAAAGAAATTCAAAAAGGACACAGGTCCATCAAGTTTAACCTTTCTCAATCACTTATACATTATTCATTGCTAGATTAATTATAACCCTTAATGCCATAGATCATTAAATAAACATCTAGCCATTTTTTAAATGATGATAAATTAAATTAGATCATTACTACCTCTTGGGGTAGGGCATTTCATAGTTTGACTACTCTAACTGCAAAGAACCCCTTCCTATATTGATGTCTGAATTTCCTTAAGACGCAATAATTGTCCCCTGGTCCTTTGTAAAGTCCTTGGAGAGAATAAATCATGCACTAGTTGTTGGTACTGACCACACATATACATGTTAGTAAGATCACCTCTAAGGCATCCTTTTTCCAAGCTTAACAAGCCCAATTTTTTTCTAGCCTTTTATTGTAAGAGATACCCCTGATACCATTTAATAATGTAGTCACCCACTTTTCCTCCCTCTCCAAATCTCCCTGATCTTTTTTTAACAATGTGAAGCCCAAAACAGAATCCCATATTCAAGATGTGGCCATACAAGAATTTTATAGAGGGGTAATAATAAATTTCAAATGACAGGCTTGTATCTGTCTATTAATACACCATAAAATCTTATTTGCTTTTGCAGCTGCTGCTTGACATTGAGCACTGCTGCTTAACTTACTAGTAACCGGAATACCTAGGTCTTGCTCTTGTTCTGTTATCTCCAGTCTTATTCCATTTATCGTATATATGCGTTAATACTGTTCCTGTGGCCTAGTTGTTCCTGTGGCCTACTTTTCATTTATCTACATTAAATTGCATCTGCCAAGTTTTTGTCCATGTTGCCAGCTTATCTAACAGCTCTTGCATGCGACAGAGTTTGGGCCGTGAAAAACAGTCCGTGTGTCAGCAGGATTTCCCGGCCTGACCGCAGTACAGGTGAACAGGACTCCTGGCATCATAGATATTGATGATGGTAGGAGTCTCTGCCTCCTCACGGAACTGCTGTTTCGTACTGAACAAAATGATACAGTATGGAAAAGCAGTTCCATGGGGAGGCAGAGACTCCTAGCATCATAGATGTATATGATGTGTAAGGGGGCAGCCCACCGGATCGCTGTCTCCTGGGGTAGACAGGCACTTTTGGCACAGTAAGAACAGACAGTCCAGTCACAGTCTGGTACTACTGGCCTCAGCCAGTTTTATTAGGTAGAAAAGCTGCAGCAGAAAACAAATGAATACATAAAGTAAATCGTAGGCCGCCTGGCCACTAACTAAACATGCAGTTCCTAACTACAAAGAGCTGAGCCTAGAGCTCCAACTCCCAAACACAACACCACAGTGGCTTTACTCACATCCAGCTTTCCCAGGAGCAGAGAGAGAGAGACAATGAACTCTTCCTCTGTATAAAGCACACCTCAGCTGTGCAGTTAATTAGCCACAATGCAATACCTGAAGTGGCTAGTGGAATAGGAAACCTCCCAACTCTCCCTATTCCAACAACCAGGCCCTTTTACACAGGTTTTCCAGAAAACCCTTGAGCAAGGAAAACACATTTTCCTTCTAGCTCAATTCCCTGGCGGTTTTAAAATGTATAGGACAGGAACCTGGGTGAGATATACACTCCGTCCACTACTTTTCCTCTGGTCCTGTCACAGATGGCAGAAGTCCCATTCACCTGTACCCTGGTCAGGCCGGGGAATCCGGCCGACACACGGACCGCTTTTCATGGCCCGAACTCGGTCGTGTGCAAGAGTACTTCGTCTTAATGTAATATTTTACAATCAAGCTGAGTTTAATGTATCCTGTAAAGTTTTGTATCATCATAAAAAACTGTCACTTTATTAATGCCCATGTGGATGGGATTGATAGTAAAGGGAATAAACAGAATTGGCCCTACCACAGATTCTTGTGGTACCTCACTGCTGACGTCAGACTTTTTGGAGTATGTACCGTTTATAATGACTCTTTGTTTTCTGTCCCTTGACCAATTCTTTACCCATGTACATCAGCTTCATGACCAGTATCCAGATTTGAAGTTAGGATTAGCCTATAATTTGAAGGTAAAATTAGTCAGGTGTTTTCAATCAATGGGATGACAATCAGGTGTGAGTGGGCGACCTGTTTTATTTAAAGAACATGGATCTATCAAAGTCTTAATTTTACAACAAATGCTTGTGGAAGTATATCATTGCACCAAAGGAGATTTCTGAGGACCTCAGAAGAAGAGTTGTTGATGCTCATCAATCTGGAGCAGGTTACAGAACCATCTCTAAAGAGTTTGGACTCCACCAATCCACAGTCACACAGGTAATGATGGAAATTGAAGACCATTATTACCCTCCCTGGAGTGGTCAACCAACAAAGATCACGCCAAGAACAAGGTCCACGTGGCCACAAAGGAACCTAAGCCTAAGGTAACCTCTAAGCAACTAAAGGCCTTTTTCACATTAGGGCATGTTAATGTTCACGAGTCCACTGAACAACAATGGTGTGCATGGCAAGATTGCAAGGAGAAAGCCGCTGCTCTCCAAAAAGGACATTGCTGCCCGTCTGCAGTTTGCTAACGATCACCCCGACAAGCCAGAAGGTTATTGGAACAATGTTTTGTGGATGGATGAGACAAAATAGAGCTTTTTGGCTTAAATGGAAGCGTTATGTTTGGAGGAGGGAAAATGCTCTGTGAAACACGGTGGTGGTAGTATCATGGCTTGGGTCTATTTTGCTGCATCTCGGCCAGGACGGTTTGTCATCATTTATGGAACAATGAATTCTCAATTCTACCAGCAAATTCTAAAGGAAAATGTCAGGACACCTGTCCGAGAGCTGAATCTCAAGAGAACGTGGGACCTGCAGCAAAACAATATCCCTAAGCACACAAGTTATTCTACCAAAGGATGGTTAAAGAAGAATAAAGGTAACGTTTTAGAATGGCCAAGTCAAAGTCCTGACTTGAATCCAATTATAAATGTTGCGGAAGGACATGAAGGAAGCAGTTCATGGCAAGAAACCCACCAACATAACAGAGTTGAAGCGGTTTTGTACGGAAGAACGGGCGAAAATTAATACAAGCCGATGTGTTGGACTAATCAACAATTACCGTAAAACTTCTTTTATACAGTTATTGCTGCACAAGGGGGTCACATAAGATTCTAAAATCAGAGGTTCATATACTTTTGCCACTCACAGATACAATGCATTCGGAATGTCTTCAGACCCTTTCATTTTTTTCATATTTTGTTATGCTGTTCTAAAATTAAAAAAATCACGTTTTTCCCATCATTCTGAACTCAATACCCCATAATGACAAAGTGAAAACAGAATGTTAGTAATTTTTGCTAATTTATTGAAAAGGAAAAAGGAAAATATTGCATTGACATAAATATTTTGATGTATCCGTCTGACGTATACCTCAGACAGAAGGCCACAATGTGATGTGAAGAGAGCCTTGATGCAATTCAAGAAAAAATTTGTATAGTGGACACATCTGTATTCTCTGGCCGCTCGTTCAGTGTATCATTTGCTGGCTCTACTTCTTCTCCTCTTTCCCTTTCTATCTGGGTTCCTAAGGGATCAGTCCTAAGTCCTTTCCTCTATTCTATATACACAGCCCCTATTGGACAAACTATGATAGATCTTTCCTTAATTCTTTACATTCAATCACTCCCTCACTCAAGGTACCTGCGCATCAAAAACATTTCCAGAATCCGCCCTTTTCTTACTAAAACTCTCTTTTTCGCTCTGATTTACTCTCGTCTTGACTCCTGTGACTCATTACTAATCGCTTTTCCACTCACTAAACTCTCCCCTCTCCAATTTATGCCGATTGCAGCAGCCAGGCTTATCCTCCTGACCAACCGCTACACCAACGGCTCTACCCTGTGCCAATCACCACACTGGTTGTCCAGTCAATTTAGAAAACAATTTAAACATGTAACTCTTACCTACAAATATCTCCACAGTGCTGCACCTCCTTACATCTCCACCCTTTTATCTGTCCACCACCTCACCCATGCTCTACATTTGACAACTATCTAAGACTAACATCCTCCATAATTCGAACCACCAGCTTCTATGTCCAAGACTTTTCTCGTGCTGCACCAGTTCCCTGGAATGCGCTAAACGATACGATCAGCTGATGAATGAGCGTTTGATCGGTTGATCGTTGCCCTTTTTACACAGGGCAATGATCGGGAATGAGCATTCATATGAACGCTCATTTGCCCGACCATTGACCCGAATAAACAGGGCCTTTAGAGACTACAGAGCCTAGTCTTAGAACACATCTGTCGAGGTTACAGACAATAAAAGCCTTCCAAGGAACTGTACTAAATATTATATTGTTATTTTTTCGAATAACATTTTGAAACTATCCCAAATATAAATTGTTCAAATATTCTGTATATACGGTATGGCACATTTTAAAAGTAAAAAATAAAATAAAAAAAATACCTCAATCCTATTCACTCAGTGATTGGGGAGTTTTTAAAGTCCAGCTGCTGAATGTACGAGAATATTGACTGTGTTCTCATATTTTACCGAAGGCTTTTTTTAAATTAAAAGTCTTTTCACATTCCATTAGGGGGATCTTAAATTGCTTTAATTTTAACTTTAATTATTTCCATTTGTCAGGAATCAAGTTATATATTGTTGTGCGCTTGCCCTGGATACAAGGGTTCTTCCAAATGTAGTCTTTGCCATACATTTTTTAATTATAAAGCACATTGTGTAAAGATTTTTTTTCTTTTTTATCTGTAAATGAATCACATAATTGCTCAATTAAAGGGGTTTTTAGATTTTCTGGGGAAAAAAGAGAAACTATTGGATATTTAAAATAATAATAGAAATAATATAATAGATAATCTGTGTTTCCGCTCTATTTTCAAGATCCCTGCTAGTTGTCAGTGCTTAGAACCTTTATTAATCTCGACCGTACATGGAGCATGGACTTATTTTATCTTTGGAGCAAACATGTATCTGTTAATATATGAATAAGCTTGGCTCACAGATGCTGATCTGTGGGCTCTGCCAGGCAAGTAACAACCTCTACAGGGGTCATAATAAAAGTCCTAAGTCCCCCAGGGCAAATTTTGTACCTGAGCAAAGCCATCCCCTGCCCTCATCAGTTGCTTGGATGAGAGTTTTAAAGACAACATAGCTGTAAGACAATTTTCTATGTATCATAATATATTTCTAAATTATACATGATCATATAGTCACCACATAATACCACTATACAAAGAGCAAAGATCATTATACTGTTACTGAACAAAACCCAGTATACCAAGGCCAATATTAACAATAATACCACAACACAAGGGACAAACAATATCACCACATGATGACTGCATATTATTACTACATAGTGACTGAATAATACCACCCTATTGTTACTGAATAAGAACAACATATCATGACCATAAATTACCACCACATAGTGACTAAATAATACCACCATACTGTTACTGAATAATACCCCATACTCTTACTGAATAATACCTCCATACTGTTACTAAATAATACCTCAATACTGTTACTGAATAATACCCCCATACTCTTACTGAATAATACTGACACACGATAATCACATATTACCTCCACATAGTGACTGAATAATACCACTATGCTGTTACTGAATAATATCAACATATCATGACCACATATTACCACCATATAGTGATTAAATAATACCAACATACTGTTACTGAATAATACTGCCACACCATAACCACATAGTGACTGAATAATACCCCCATACTGTTACTGAATAATACCGCCACACCATAACCACATAGTGACTGAATAATACCCCCATACTGTTACTGAATAATACCCCCACACCATAACCACATAGTGACTGAATAATACCCCCATACAATTACTGAATAATACTGCCTCTTGACCACATATTACCACCACATAGTGACTGAATAATACCACCATACTGTTACTATATTATACCTCAACACCATGACCACATATTACCACTACATAGTGACTGAATAATACCACCATACGGTTACTGAATAATACTGCCACACCATAGTCGCACGTTACCACAACATAGTGACTGAATAATATTAACATACTGTCACTGAATAATACCGCCACGTCATGACATGTATTACCACCACACAGTTACTGAATAATGGCACTATGCTATTACTGAAAAAAATCCACTATACAAAGACCAATATTATCACCACAGAGAGAACATAAAGTGGTAAATACCAGTAGTACCCAGGCTGTCTGCACACTATATAAGTGAATACATGACTTAAGGTATGTTTGATGCCTTTCGCTGTCTATGACCTTCCACCTCCCTATCCCAATAAGAGACCACAACTTGAAATTGGTGTAAAGGCCACAGCAGCCATTTATTAAATACACACCTTTTTTTATGCAATAAAATAGCATAACCATAACACATCATAAAACACTCCATAATGAACATCCTGCACTATTCTTCCAACATTCTCCAGTTAAAGGATCCTTGAAGGCACTTCAGGCATTATATAAAAAAAACTCCATCCTTTCCTTGTTAGGTCTGGACTTATTGCCCTACAGCCGTGCTGCACCTGACCCGAGGGCACCAACCATCTCCAAGACCTCTCTCTCCCTTCCTGGGGACACTACCCATCAGGAATGTATGCAAAACCAGCTGGGTAACCACTCCCCAGCCCCTCCAATACTAGCCAGGGTTAAACGCCCCGAGTTATTTTCCAACAATCTCCAATGTTGTTCTCCTTCTTCCCATTACGTGCCTTCAAAGACCCCTCCTCCTGCCGCCACGACAGTCATGTGTGACCCTTTACACATGATTGTCCCTCCACAACCGCAGGGCTTTTTCCATGCCTTCCTTGATGTCCAGGGTCCACATATCCAAACCCACATCGTTCAAATGAACGCCATCCACTCTCAGAAAACCAACTTCCCTGCCCTCCAACTCTCTATGCCGCACCACAACACCGCCATTGCGCGCCACAAATCTCCCAACCACTTTGTTCACCTTTGCTCTGGCCTTATTTAAGCTGTGAACTGAACGAGCCTGACGCCACACCTTGCGAGCAACAATATCCGACCATACAATCAGCAATCCTGGAAATGACGACCACAACCGCAACAGATCTAACTTCACATCCCGCATCAAATCCCTAGACGATCGTATACCTAAGTCATTGCCTCCCAGATGCACGACCAGAATATCCTGAGCTCTATCCAACCCTGCGTAGAACTGGAGCTCTGGCAACAACCTGCACCACAGCATGCCCCGCAGACCCAACCATCTGACCTGAACCTCTGAATGATCCAGGCCCAACTGCCGTCCATCCGGACGAACATCAGCCCGTACACCTCCCCAGTGCACGTAGGAATGCCCCATGATCCAGATCAAGCAGGGACCCGCACCTAAACCAAAACAAAACAGTAATGTAACAACTCCATGTCCTACCTCCAGCACAACTTATCCCCACCGCCTCAAAGCAAGTGAGGCCGCACATACAGCCTATATCGGTCTGACTCCCACCTACCTGTCTTCTTAACCATCACTGGGGATAAACCCCACCTAGCTCCTTCCGTAGCTGCACCAATTCTAAACGAGTGAGAGCTAAAACCTGCTCCACCCCTGCCAGACAACAGGATACATTTTTTGAAAACCTGAGAAAACTGGAAGTTTGACAAAGACAGACCATCCGCATGAACCAACAAGGATGCCGACCCCTCCGGTCTCACCGCAACAAACTCCCAAAAACAGTGAACCGGGCACACCTTTGATCCCGGTAATTCATAAAATCTCACCAAAAAACCTCTCCCCTCCTGATCTGTCTTTGATCTACGAAGCAAGCAAGATAAGCAGGAACCATCCAATTCCACGTCCGCGTACAATAAACCCCCTGCCACACGCTTACTGGCCGACACCAACTCCGATATCCTGAAAGCCCCAAAGAAAGCCAAAGAAAAAGCCAGCGTAAATAACCGTGCTTCAAACGCTGAAACACAAACCGACTTCAATAGCTCACAAATCGCTACTAAAATCGCAAATGACACCGGCTTCCTATGATCCCTAACTGCGGAACCCCTCCTGAAACCCTTCTGTAAAGGATCTGCCAGGCACAACTTCTGTGTATACTCCCATAGGTAATCAGTCTGCACCTGAGTCTGTGTCTCTGAGACTGACTCCATCTTCCACCACTCAGGATGGCAGGCTTAGGAGTGGGAGAGCCTATCGCAGCCTGGCCAGACGGAGCTAGCTCCCGCCCTCTGTCTATTTATACCTGCCTTTCCTGTTCCTCCTTTGCTTGTGATTTTTCTCGTGTGGTTTCCTGGCCCAGCTACAGCTTCTGACTATTTGATCCTGCTCCATACTGACCCTGGCTTACTGACTACTCTTCTGCTCTGCGTTTGGTACCTCGTGCACTCCTGGTTTTGACTCGGCTCGTTCACCATTCTTGTTGCTCACGGTATTGCCGTGGGCAACTGCCCCTTTCCCTTTGCTTTGTGTTCCCTTGTCTGTTTGTCTCGTGCACTTACTGAGTGTAGGGACCGCCGCCAAGTTGTACCCCGTCGCCTAGGGCGGGTCGTTGCAAGTAGGCAGGGACAGAGTGGCGGGTAGATTAGGGCTCACTTGTCCGTTTCCCTACCCCCGTCATTACACCTTCATTGCCTGCCGGACCAGAAAGGACTTGGTCACGTCCTCTTCACATCTGATCTTAAACCAAAACGCCAATGCCGACAAACTCCGGGCGACCGCTGCTGCAAACGCCCCTTCACTGTACGCATTTCCTATATAATATAACAAACACGCCGGCCGATCCGAAATACCCACCTGCGCATCCGCCAACAAAGCCTCCCATACCTGCCACACCGTACCTCTTCCACGTAACCGCACTAACTTACCTCCCCACGAGCGACATCGCCATTGTCATACCACCTTCCAAAGATGCTCTGGGCAAGCCAGACCATGAGACTCCGCCCTCGGCGCCAGCAGACGAAACCTGTCCCACTGTTGACGAGAAAGGGAATCAGCCACAGAATTCAGCACCCCAGGAACATGAACAGCCACAAAATGTGCATTCAACACCAAACCTTTCAAAACTAAATGTCGCAATAGTCGCACGACTGGCGGAGAATTAGCCGTCTGCGCATTAACAGCCTGCACCACACCTAGATTGTCACATACGAAACGCACTCTCCGGTCCCGCAGACAGTCCCCCCACAACTCCGCAGCCACCACAATCGGGAACAGTTCCAACAGAGCCAAATTTCTGACGAAACCACATTCATGCCATGTACGTGGCCAAACCCCTGCACACCACTGACGCATCAGTATACAGCTCCAAGTCCACACTAGACACCGGCTGATACATGAGCACCGACCGCCCATTGTAGCTCTGCAAAAACTCTCCCCACACCAACAAATCAGCTTTTAACTCCACCGACAACCTAATAAAATGATGAGGAAAATGCACCACTGCGGTAGCACTTGCCAACCGCCTCTAAAACACCCGCCCCATAGGCATAATCCTACAAGCGAAATTCAAATGACCCAACAATGATTGCAAATCCCGCAACTGGATCTTCTTCCTGCGCAGCGCACTCGCCACCAATTCTCTCAACTCCAACAGTTTATCATCAGGCAAGCGACACTCCATGTAATCTGAATCAATCATTATCCCCAAAAACTTGATGACCGTCGTGGGTCCCTCAGTTTTGACAGACGCCAGAGGTACCCCAAAATAATTTGCCACTCGCTCCATAGTATGTAGCAATCCTGCACACACATAGGTACCCGGCGGCCCGATAAACAGAGAATCATCCAGATAATGCAGTGCAGATTGCACCTGGGCCTCCCGACGGACCACCCACTCCAAAAACGTGCTAAACATCTCAAAATAAGCGCAAGAAATGGAGCAGCCCATCGGGAGGCAACAATCTACAAAATATTCCTCCTGGCAATAACATCCTAACAAACAAAAACTGTCCGGGTGCACCGGTAATAAACGAAACGCGGCCTCAATTGCGAACCCAACCAACCGCCGCATCAAAGGAAGTGTAACTGACCGCACACAGGGCCGGATCAATGCCGTCATTCACCGACTCCCCTTCCGGATAAGATAAGTGATGAATAAGGCGGAATTTGTTCACCTCCTTTTTTGGAACCAAACCCAACGGGGAAAGCCGCAAACTAGGAACAGCTGGGGAGGAAAACGGACCAGCCATGCGTCCCAACGCCACCTCCTTCATTAGCTTATCCGTAACCAGATCAGGCCGCGCCAAAGCAGACGACAAATTACGGACCACCCCCTCACGTCCAGCCGACGTACAAGGAGTCCGAAAACCCTCTGAAAAACCTAAAAACAACAACTCAGCCACTTTTTTATTTGGATACTCCCTTAAAAACGGAAGAATCCTTTCCACCCTCACCGGCGTCGCCCCTCTTCTGCTCAGCATCTCCCTGTCTGCCCTTATGCTTCTTGAAGCATCTGGACAAACCATGGGCGCCTCCGCAACCGGAGCACTCGTGCTTGTACCTGCAGTCTGGTCCAAACTTACAATGCCCCTCATTGTACTGCCAGCAACACCCCTTTCCCGAGGAAGCTGACCGACCCGCTGCTGACCCCTGCCCGCCGGCCACATCCCGAAAGGGCTGATGCCCCTGTTTTGGAGCAGACATCAGGCGCATCCACAGACTAATGTCCTTGTGATCCCATCGCAACGACGGGCGCACCGACTTCCGCTGACGAAACTGTTCGTCATACCGCAACCACGCATTACCACCGTATACACGATACACCTCCCCCACTGAATCCATATAACAAAACAGCGCCGAACAATTCTCCGGCGGCTTTTCACCCACCACGCTAGCCAAAATAGCGAAGGCCTGCAGCCAGTTCGCAAAAGTCTGAGGAATCAAGCAATAACGACGCCGCTCCTCTTCCTCCTTCTTACTTTCATCCGGTTTCCACCTGTCCAAATTAAACTTCTCTAAAGGCAATAAATAAAAAATCTCCACATATTCATCTTTCCAGATGTTCTCCCTAATCTCAACCTTCAAGTGCGCCCCCAGCGGGCCCTCAAAACACACATATACTTCCCCCTTAGCAGCATCAGCCAAACGCACGTCCTCTACCACTTTCTTAGAAGTACTAGCTGCCGCATCAACCCTCTTTCTCCACTTCCACTACAACACCCGTAACCGGCGCCACCTCACTAGCAACCGCAATCCCTGCCCCACTAGAACTCGCCTCGCTAGCAACCGCAATCCCTGCCGCAGCCACACTAGCACTCGCCTCACTGGCAGCGCCCCACACCCTCGCTGGGGACTGCTCTACACCTCCCAAACCTCTAGCAAAATATTCTTGCATACCTCTAAAAAACAAATACATTTGTGACACAGACAACATCCCCCCACATCCCCCCCACACATCCCCGGCACCACACCAGTGGTAGACTCATCCGGCCGTCCCTGAGGTGACCTCCCAGCGGCCGTATCCACCGATCCAGATGAGCGCGGCATCGATCCAGACGGTCCTGGGGATCGGTGCTCCTGCACCCCTCGCTCCCCGTAGCTCCCCGACCTTACGACAGATGAAGCACTAGGCCCAGCAGAACGCGGCCCGTCCATAGTCCTGCCACCCGCTGCTGGCGTGGCATAATTGGAATGACAGCCCTGTCTTCCCAGTCCGTCTGCAGGGCTGTCATAAACGTCCACCTCACTCCTCACAGAAGAAACAGCTGACCGCTGCCCCCCCCCCCCCGTCCGGAAGGGGCCCGGCGTCACTGACATATCTGGCCCGGGTACTTCCGGTCGCTGCTGCCGCATGCCTCCCTGCTCCAGCAGGAGGCGATCTCAGTCCCCAGTTGAAGCCCGCCCGCCTCTTCCTGCGGGTCGGGCCTGGCGTCCTCGCATCCTTCCGATGAACCTCGGCGCCGGAGAGAGCCGTCACTTCCGGTCCCGCCTCCACATCCGGTCCCGCCTCCACATCCGGTCTCGTTGTTGAAGACAGGAGGAGGGAAGATGGCCGCGGCCCCCTCCCCCTCCTGTCACCTCCAGTCTCGCCCGCCTAATTGGATTCCTCCCGGACCTCTGCGGCCCAGCGCCTGGCGATAGCTCAGGACCCGGAGGAGGAGGGTCCCTGGAGGGGCTCCCTCGGCGCCGACGAGACTGAGGCGTTACCTCTGGTGAAGGCCTCTCCGGAGGCCTGGAACGCCTGCTGCTGCGTCCCTCCACGCTCTCCACTCCAGCCGCTGGATCCAGCCAGCCAGCAACGTGCTGCATCACTGCATCCCTGATCCTGGCCATCGTGAACTCCATCGCTGCATCCATGACAGGTAAGTGCAAAAAACTTTTTTTTTTTTTTAAACAGTAACACTGACAGGACAAATCTTTTCTCCTGTTGTCCAGCGGGAAAGAGGGCTGCCTCTTCCCCACATGGACTTATATACACTATACTCCACCCACCACATATAGATACATTTGCCCAACAGCCCTTTTCACTTAACCCTCTAAATCCCTATACACATAGGATTCACTGG
The DNA here is from genome assembly GCF_050947455.1 of Rhinoderma darwinii. Taxonomy (NCBI): domain Eukaryota; kingdom Metazoa; phylum Chordata; class Amphibia; order Anura; family Rhinodermatidae; genus Rhinoderma; species Rhinoderma darwinii. The sequence continues at coordinate 81,490,320 of NC_134697.1, read as the reverse complement.
TGTAATATATGAGTAAAATATAACATTTATTTATAACTCTCTAAAAACAGGGGTACAATCACCACTGTGAAAAAGCCCCACCGTGTGTATAAAAACGTATTAAATAATAAACACTGAGTTCTAATTCAATTGTGAACCTCCTATAGCTCAGTGTTCAACAAGCCGCTGACATCTATGCGAGCATGCTTCCGTGGAGTACAGCAGAATACCTGCTGCTGAACTAAATATCGCTGGCATCCCGGCCAGAGTGACCAAGCTACAGACCCCTGATGATGAGTATTGAAACGCGTAGGGTCGGTTGTGAATAGGAATTTTTTAGCATTGGGAACACTAGCATTGTTTGTATACCTCAACACTAGGAGCTTCCGGTGCGGTTATCACGGACTCTAGTGTGAATTAGGGTCAAGACTATTGTTATGCCCATTTTTCAAATGCTGATTCCGTATTGATATTCTTGTTGAACACTGAGCTATAGGAGGTTCACAATTGAATTAGAACTCAGTGTTTATTATTTAATACGTTTTTATACACACGGTGGGGCTTTTTCACAGTGGTGATTGTACCCCTGTTTTTAGAGAGTTATAAATAAATGTTATATTTTACTCATATATTACACCAGTGAATCCTTTAAAATTGTTATGTTGTGGGAGCACAATTGAATATATCTTTGATAATACAGTGAATTATCCCTATACACATAGCCTCAAACGTAGTAGCCTAAAACCCCAAACCACCTTGTCATGCGCTCCCTCCATTACGGCTGCGCCTACATTACGTTGGGCTTACTGTACAGTTACATCCATTGACTCACAACTGATGTCTTCCAAGATTGGAGTCGTTCGCTTTATAGAAGATAAGTACGCCCATTCAGTAGATAGGCCCCATATAGTCGTTAGGTGCTCACATATAATAGTTAGGCCCCCCATATATATGCTAGGTGCCTTCATATAGTAGACAGGTGCCACTATATAGTACTTAGGCCCTTTATATAGTAGATAGGTGTTTCTATATAGTAGTTAGGCCCCCATAGAGTAGATAGGCACCCATATAGTGGTTATATGCCCCATATAATAGTTAGACCACCGTATGTGGTAGATAGGTGCCTCCCTATAGTAGATTGATGCCCTGATATAGTATTTAACCCATCATATAGTTGTTATATCCCTATATAGGAGATAGGAGCACCATATAGTAGTTAGGTCCCCTCCTCCATTAATAGTGCCCGTTTTGCGCCATTGAAAATTAAAATGTAAACTATATTTAATGGGGCATGTGATACAAAGGCACAACCCCAGAAAAATGCTTCTGCCGAAACGTGCGTTGGAGTGGACACTATCTGAGATTTTTATGGGTCGGTATAATTTTTTCTATGTATTCATTTATTTATGTGTCTTACCAGCTTGATCCTGTTTGCAGAACTTTTCAATTTACCTGTTGGATCATATACTGTATCGCAGTTTATCACCGGTACGTTGCCTTCCCATTCCATGCAAATTGTAGGTACTATTTATTATGATTGTTCTCTACTACCATTTGTTGTGCACTTTCTGTATACCTCGCGATGTTGTTCCTTTGTTTCCTCATTTTTTTATTGTATGTTTTCATCCATGTACTATTCTTGTGAATAAACTTATACATTTTTATGGCACATCTTCTCTTTTTTTGGTAATTCATTTTTACAGCCGTTTGCTTATGAAAGATTTTTCTTTCCACTTGGTGATTTTGTTTTATTTTACTTGAAAGAAGACAGATTACGTAACCTCAGAAGTGCATTATGACACTACAATATATATTGTAATTTATGTTGTCTAAAGGAACATTCGGGTATGTAATGTGAAGATCGTATATAAAACGAATACAAAATACAATTCAAAGTTTTTGTACTGGATTTATATCAAATAATGTTGGTAACTGTAGGAAATGTCACCAGCATTTACAAAATGTAGTGTTCTTTTTATTCCAATCTGCCCATGATTGAGTTCTTGTTCCTCAGCTGTATCCTGAGCACACATTCCTGTGGTTGTCCTACATTTATTGCCTATGAACCTGCACATAGGTTTCCAGGTGTAAAAACAGAGAAGACGGAGGTTTTTTTGTGGTGTTGAAGCCCAGGTTTCCAGTCCAGTGCTTTTCAACCAGTACAGCAGTCCAACTTTCTTCATGGGGTGGTCCATAAGTTGTTAGCTGCTCAGGTCTGAACTACATTAAAAATATTATATTATATAAAATATGTGGTTCACAAGCAAGAAACTGCTGTGCTGCGGACCCTAGCTGTATTTTATCGACAATTCAGAGTTCAATAAATATACATACATAGGTGTCAAACACACAGCAGTGGTAAAGATAAATATTTCCTGGGGTAGCGGTCTGATTTCTCGTTGCAGGATATCTTGCGTGATTTATGTGCTGGAATAAAGCATTCATGGTAGTGTATATATATTCTTCTAGTGAAATTAAAATTCTTACTATTCCAGGAGTGCCGCCAACATAGATATGTACAGTACCTGGCACTGAAGGTATTAAACATTGTAAAGAATTATCCTTTACATCCATTTCTATTATTACGCTACACAGTAAGTCCTCATGCACACGACCAAGATGACGGCCACGGACAGCCACCTGTAAAGGATGGGAGCGCGGTCCGCAAAAAGCAAGAAATAGGACATGTCTTAGCCGAGGCTTTCTACGGCACGGACAGTCGGCCATAGAAATGAATAAGTCTGTAATTACGGACCATAATTACAGTCCGTAATTACAGACTAAATCTACGGTCGTGTGCACGGGGCCTAGAAATTTTACAGTGACTTTGGTCGGCAATGAATTGCAGTACAAATTTTAGAATAACTAGAAAACAGACGTACCTTGTGCTTTTTGGTTTGTAAATGGACACAAGAGTCATCTTCAAATCCCTTCCACCAAGATCTTCACTGCATAATATAAAATGAAATCTTTTCTGTGCCCAAAAACGCCACTTGCAATTCTCTAGGATAAGTAAAATAACGCATGATAAAACATAAAAAAAATCTAAACATTGTAAGAAGCGCTCTCTTCCACTATAAAACTAATTGAATAATTATCAAAAAAATAATTGTTACATTTTAAATAACCCAAACACATTATATTATGGAAGTGCATTATCACAATGATTTATAAGAATAGCAATGAAGAAAGCAAATTACCAGTTTTGTTTTTTGGCCCTTTAAAGAAACAAAAACTTTTTTTTAGCACCCCGACTCTCTGTGCAATTCCCGATCCACATTGTTCATGTGTAAAGAATTAGGCTGGGAGGCTCTCCCTGCCAATGGTAGGCTGGTGCGGACATGCTGCACAAAAGAAATGGGTTCTGGTGGAGCAGACTTTTACCGATGTACCTCTCTATAATTAACCATAGTTGCAATTGGCTCTTCCTACTCAGCTCTGTTCTCGCCCCACCATTAGGCCCACATTGAGACTAGCAAGTCACCTATTTTTAGAAAAATTTTAATCGATTTACCCATTCACACTATACACTATAATTGGTAATCCAGACTAACAGCAGGGTACTCGGGTGGTACATTTGCTATATGGCTCAGACATGGAAGATTCCAAGTATGGCACTTCCTACATGGCGACCAGTAGACCTTTGTCGTAGAGCTATCGAATACTCCTAAATTTTCTTGTCTAGATGTCGGACCACAGTTGTGATGGGTTTTAAAGTGTCTTGGGATAGGTTTGAGTTTTCAACTGTGATCCGATATCCTTGAAAGTTAGATATATTGAATGCATTATTCTTGGGACCCGAGTAGGGAATGTCACCCTACATCCCGGTTTGTGTTGTATTGAGGCACGTTATATCATTGTTGCATTTGTTTATGGACATATATCTGTTGCCTCTCACCCATGCTCCTATGTACACTACCGTTCAAAAGTTTAGGGTCACTTAGAAATTTCCTTATTTTTGAAAGAAAAGCACAGTTTTTTTCAATGAAGATAACATTAAATTAATCAGAAATACACTCTATACATTGTTAATGTGGTAAATGACTATTCTAGCTGCAAACGTCTGTTTTTTAATGCAATATCTACATAGGTGTATAGAGGCCCATTTCCAGCAACCATCACTCCAGTGTTCTAATGGTACATTGTGTTTGCTAACTGTGTTAGAAGGCTAATGGATGATTAGAAAACACTTGAAAACCCTTGTGCAATTATGTTAGCACCGCTGTAAACAGTTTTGCTGTTTAGAGGAGCTATAAAACTGACCTTCCTTTGAGCTAGTTGAGAATCTGGAGCATTACATTTGTGGGTTTGATTAAACTCTCCAAATGGCTAGAAAAAGAGAGCTTTCATGTGAAACTCGACAGTCTATTCTTGTTCTTAGAAATGAAGGCTATTCCATGCGAGAAATTGCCAAGAAACTGAAGATTTCCTACAACGGTGTGTACTACTCCCTTCAGAGGACAACACAAACAGGCTCTAACCAGAGTAGAAAGAGAAGTGGGAGGCCCTGCTGCACAACTGAGCAACAAGACAAGTACATTAGAATCTCTAGTTTGAGAAATAGATGCCTCACAGGTCCTCAACTGGCAGCTTCATTAAATAGTACCCGCAAAACGCCAGTGTCAACGTCTACAGTGAAGAGGCGATTCCGGGATGCTGGCCTTCAAGGCAGAGTGGCAAAGAAAAAGCCATATCTGAGACTGGCTAATAAAAGGAAAATATTAATATGGGCAAAAGCACACAGACATTGGACAGAGGAAGATTGGAAAAAAGTGTTATGGACAGACGAATCGAAGTTTGAGGTGTTTGGATCACACAGAAGAATATTTGTGAGACGCAGAACAACTGAAAAGATGCTGGAAGAGTGCCTGACGCCATCTGTCAAGCATGGTGGAGGTAATGTGATGGTCTGGGGTTGCTTTGGTGCTGGTAAAGTGGGAGATTTGTACAAGGTAAAAGGGATTTTGAATAAGGAAGGCTATCACTCCATTTTGCAACGCCATGCCATACCCTGTGGTCAGCGCTTGATTGGAGCCAATTTCATCCTACAACAGGACAATGACCCAAAGCACACCTCCAAATTATGCAAGAACTATTTAGGGAAGAAGCAGGCAGCTGGTGTTCTATCTGTAATGGAGTGGCCAGCGCAGTCACCAGATCTCAACCCCATAGAGCTGTTGTGGGAGCAGCTTGACCGTATGGTACGCAAGAAGTGCCCATCAAGCCAATCCAACTTGTGGGAGGGCCTTCTGGAAGCATGGGGTGAAATTTCTCCAGATTACCTCAGCAAATTAACAGTTAGAATGCCAAAGGTCAGCAATGCTGTAATTGCTGCAAATGGAGCATTCTTTGACGAAAGCAAAGTTTGAAGGAGAAAATTATTATTTCAAATAAAAATCATTATTTCTAACCTTGTCAATGTATTGACTATATTTTCTAGTCATTTTGCAACTCATTTGATAAATATAAGTGTGAGTTTTCATGGAAAACACAAAATTGTCTGGGTGACCCCAAACTTTTGAACGGTAGTGTACTTCTTAAAACTTTTTCTGTGATTATCTTATATATATTTTCAAAAGTTTGTTTGAAGTCCGATTTTTCATTGGTTTAAAATGGTTCATACTAACAGGATGTGCCAAGGGGGAAGTTGTCTTTATTCCTACATAATATTGTTGGTTATGGATTCTTTCTATCATCTCCAAGCTTTAATAACACACACTTCTTATGTACCATTTATTATTATTATAAGCGGGGCACACATTGCGGTTATCGCATACACCACTACACACATTCACTTTCCCTGGAGCAGCATCGTTCCTCTGTTATTGGACTTGAGGCGTCCGGCGCAGGGAGTCGCGCTGTGTTTCTCCTGGTGTCGGCCCCGGCGCATGCGGGAGGTGTGGTGCTTGGTCCTGCCCCCGGCCGTCGCATTGGGCATACACGGAGGGCCGTGATGTGGGGCGGCCCTGGTGCGTGCGCGTTGTGCACGGGCGGGGGTGTTCTCGTGCTGCACTGGGCGTGCGGGGAGTGCCACGTCATGCAACATGGCGCCAGTGTCTGACGCATGCGCATGGCGCTCAGATGGACGCCATTTATACCGTAAGTCAACCTCCCGAGCAACGCCGGGTATAAAAGCTAGTTTATTACATATCTGGCATATGTTTCTATACAATTATATAGCATCTAGCATGTTGCACTTTATCTATGACATGCATTCTAGTTGTTTTGGACATATGCTGTTCCTGTATATTTCACTTCTGTGATGTAACTCCTCCATTTTTATCTGTGTTGTATGTGTTAATAAAAATATTTGATATTGGAACATTGGTGCGTTAGCAGTTACAGTTTAAACATTTCTATGCTATTATCCAGCAAATGCATCTACATATATTGGTTTTACACCTGTAAATGCCACCATTAAATGGATATAGAAAAGGATTATGGAACCATAGAAACCAATGCCATGCAGGTGCTGCCAAGGCAAATAACAAATCTATTAATAGGGCCCTTAATGCACACGATGAGAACATAGTTTTTCATTTATATATCGTATTCGTCTGACCACAAGTGGAATATTTTGTACGCTTTAAAGCACCAATTTAAAAGGACAGGCTGGCGTTTTTTTTTAATCCAACTGAAAAAGCCTCCATATGTGTGTGTATGAAATAGTAGGTATACAGAGGTACAGTGTGGCCCTATAGACTTCTAGGGGTTGCATAAGTTGGAGCTTGTACGGAGCAAACATATGGCCACATGGGTAACATTGTAACTATATGTTACTGAATGAATTCTGGTACATAAGAATGTAGCACCCATAAGTTGGGCTCTATAGATTATACATTTTTATGCATGACTAGCTGGAAACGGCAAAGATAAAGGCTTAACTTTAGAATATGATGCCAATTTCTGCAGCGAGCTAAACAATGGAGTAGATGAACTCTGATAAGTAGCAAACAGCGATAAATTCAGATCAGAGAATAACTCTGTAAGGGTATGTCCACACACAGCATAAACACTGAAAAGTAGAGCAGTTACACAGAACAACCAGTCGGAATCTAGCTTTTATTTTTCAAAGGCCATTTTCAAAATGACAGAAGCAATCTGATTGCTTGCTGTGGGTAAATGATGCTCCACTTTTCCATTGCACCTGTTCTGAAAAAGCTCCCCGAGAATATATATATATATATATATATATATATATATTGTGAGACAATGACAGGTAAAGTCATTGAGGGAAGGTACATGTCCCCTAGAATCCTGTCATATGTATCCTAGGCTCCAGGGAATGAGTATTTTTTGCAATAGAAAGCTCTAGCTTTCCAATCTCGGCTTAAGGAAAAGCCGGAAAAAGGGCCTGGAGTTGGATTGGGGAAGAGCAGGGAGGGTTCCCCAATCCCTAGTCCATCTCTGTTTGTAGGACAAGGTTGCTGCTCAATTAGCTGTGTATAAAGCCTGTGTATAAAAAGGTGCAGACACAGTGTGTGAAAGTCTCACCCCTGACTCAGACCGGAGACTACTAAGTCTGGAGTAGCCTGTATTCTATGTGAGTAAAGACCTGTTACTTTGTGTCCAGTGCCTGGTAGGAAGGCACTTGGTATAGTTAGATAATATCTTGTTTAGTTAGTGCTCAGACGAGCAGGATTTATTTTGTATTTTGCCTTGTTGTACAAGAGGCTGTTTCTTTGACAAGAATAAAACACAGGCAAAGCCCTGTTATGAACTTTAATGCACGGTGTCCCTGTCTCTGGCTACTAAGAAACCGCTGTACCAACCTCTCCTGATGCTAAACCCTCACATATGGTGGCCGATGTGGGCACGGTCTTAAAGAGACATACACCTATTTAAAAGGACTTTTGCAGCTCCAAGCGGAAAATCGTTGCTAGGGGCAGCAACAAAAAATTTTTTCTCCCCGAGAGTGCTTGGAAGTGTATGTCTTGGGTAGAGATGAGCGAACCGGGACAACCGAACCCGGTTTCGGTCCGAACTTCAGGAAAAGTTCGGTTCGCAGCGAATCCGAACTTTACCGGGTTCGGACGAACCCGTTTTGACCGAACCCGGCTACATTTTGGCGCCTGCCACATGTTACATCTAAAATGGAGGATTACAGAAGATCACCTGACATCAGGCTACCCCATAATGCCTTGCAAACGGCTCTCCCAGCCAATCGGGAGGCCGCATAGGGGCGGGCTCAAGCCTGCAATAAAAGTCTATGCACGGAGCTCAGCGGCCATTTTACAGACAGGAGCTGTAGGGATAGCATCTCTGTGCAGTAAGGGAAAGCTTTAGGAATCTAAAAGGCAGGAATCCAGAAATCGAAGGGGCTCATCCACTACTCACTACTCAGCCAGTGTGTGAATACGCTTTTATAAGGGGCTCATCCCCATTGCATCCAACTTGCAATACAGGCAGCCTTTGTAGTAGTGGTAGTAGTAGTACTACAAGGCCCAGCATTCCCTGAGTGCACTGCAGCGAGGCTGATTGAAATTCTCATTCATTGCCATTTGCCAAGCCAGTGTCCGTGTGTGAATACGCTTTTAGAAGGGGCTCATCCCCATTGCATCCAACTTGCAATACAGGCAGCCTTTGTAGTAGTGGTAGTAGTAGTACTACAAGGCCCAGCATTCCCTGAGTGCACTGCAGCGAGGCTGATTGAAATTCTCATTCATTGCCATTTGCCAAGCCAGTGTCCGTGTGTGAATACGCTTTTAAAAGGGGCTCATCCCTGGCCGTTATTAACAGGAATAACAATCCAACTTGCCATACAGGCAGCCTAGTAGTACTACAAGGCCCAGCATTCCCTGAGTGCACTGCCGCGAGGCTGATTGAAATTCTCATTCATTGCCATTTGCCAAGCCAGTGTCCGTGTGTGAATACGCTTTTAAAAGGGGCTCATCCCTGGCCGTTATTAACAGGAATAACAATCCAACTTGCCATACAGGCAGCCTAGTAGTACTACAAGGCCCAGCATTCCCTGAGTGCACTGCCGCGAGGCTGATTGAAATTCTCATTCATTGCCATTTGCCAAGCCAGTGTCCGTGTGTGAATACGCTTTTAAAAGGGGCTCATCCCTGGCCGTTATTAACAGGAATAACAATCCAACTTGCCATACAGGCAGCCTAGTAGTACTACAAGGCCCAGCATTCCCTGAGTGCACTGCCGCGAGGCTGATTGAAATTCTCATTCATTGCCATTTGCCAAGCCAGTGTCCGTGTGTGAATACGCTTTTAAAAGGGGCTCATCCCTGGCCGTTATTAACAGGAATAATAATCCAACTTGCCATACATGCAGCCTAGTAGTACTACAAGGCCCAGCATTCCCTGAGTGCACTGCCGCGAGGCTGATTGAAATTCTCATTCATTGCCATTTGCCAAGCCAGTGTCCATGTGTGAATACGCTTTTAAAAGGGGCTCATCCCTGGCCGTTATTAACAGGAATAACAATCCAACTTGCCATACAGGCAGCCTAGAAGTACTACAAGGCCCAGCATTCCCTGAGTGCACTGCCGCGAGGCTGATTGAAATTCTCATTCATTGCCATTTGCCAAGCCAGTGTCCGTGTGTGAATACGCTTTTAAAAGGGGCTCATCCCTGGCCGTTATTAACAGGATAACAATCCAACTTGCCATACAGGCAGCCTAGAAGTACTACAAGGCCCAGCATTCCCTGAGTGCACTGCCGCGAGGCTGATTGAAATTCTCATTCATTGCCATTTGCCAAGCCAGTGTCCGTGTGTGAATACGCTTTTAAAAGGGGCTCATCCCTAGCCGTTATTAACAGGATAACAATCCAACTTGCCATACAGGCAGCCTAGTAGTACTACAAGGCCCAGCATTCCCTGAGTGCACTGCCGCGAGGCTGATTGAAATTCTCATTCATTGCCATTTGCCAAGCCAGTGTCCGTGTGTGAATAAGCTTTTAAAAGGGGCTCATCCCTGGCCGTTATTAACAGGATAACAATCCAACTTGCCATACAGGCAGCCTAGTAGTACTACAAGGCCCAGCATTCCCTGAGTGCACTGCCGCGAGGCTGATTGAAATTCTCATTCATTGCCATTTGCCAAGCCAGTGTCCGTGTGTGAATACGCTTTTAAAAGGGGCTCATCCCTGGCCGTTATTAACAGGATAACAATCCAACTTGCCATACAGGCAGCCTAGTAGTACTACAAGGCCCAGCATTCCCTGAGTGCACTGCAGCGAGGCTGATTGAAATTCTCATTCATTGCCATTTGCCAAGCCAGTGTCCGTGTGTGAATACGCTTTTAAAAGGGGCTCTGAAATGTCTGGGAAAAAAAAGGTTGTGAAAGGACGGGGTAGAGGAAGAAACACCCATGCCGTCTCCTCTTCCAGTCCAAATGTTGGATCTGTTGGTGCCAGACCCAGTAGCAGCATTTGTGGCACAAGACATGTGCCCAGTTCCACTAGTAGCAGCTGCCATGTGCCTGCTCATAGTAGTATCAGCAAGCCAGACTTGTCCATCTCCTCCGGTGGGCGGGTTACTTTAGACAATACGGCCATTGTGGACTGGTTGGCTGGCTCACGGTCATCTCAGCAGGAAGACTCTGACGATCTGGCTTCAAGCCAGGTTTCGTTGGATTCCAGATCCCTTACAGTTCCTTGGCACGGTGACAGTAGTAATATAGGTATTTCTAGCGTTTCCATTCCATCATCTATGTCTTCGCTCCCCCTTCCTAGCGGGAAGCCATCTTTCCTGAGAGTCCTAAGAGACATCTCCTCGGGTGCGAAGGAAGATACTGAACAACATAGTGATGATGATGATTTGTTTTCCGCGAGTCAGCCAACGGAGTGTGTTGCGGCGGTGGTGGAGGTGGAAGCGGTGACCGAGACGCATAGCTGCGGTAGTAGGAGTGTTGGTGGTGGTAGCCGTGGTGGCAGACGCAGTAATGAGGGGGGGCATGGAGCACGCCATGATGTCACATCACATTCACAACACAGTGACAGAAGTGGCGGGGATGATGAGGAAGGCTATGATGATGATGTTGTTTTAGACAGGACGTGGGAACCAGGTGACGAGGTGATGACGGCGTCAGAGGAGGAGGGTAGTAGTGGCGGCACTGGACGTGATAAACAGCCAAGCCGAGGTAGGGGCAGAAGTCAATCTGCAAAACGTTGCAGCGGTAGGGTCAGCTCAGGAGCCGGTGACGGCGACACAGATGCTGGTGTAGGCTCCCGAAAAAAGCCTGCCAGACAAGGGGCAAGCTCGGGTGGTTGTGGTGGTGGTGGTGGTGGACGTGGTACTACCTCTTTACGGTACTCTGCCGTGTGGCAATTTTTCTGTACCTTCCCGGAGGAGGAAAACATGGCACAGTGCCGTATCTGCAAGCAGAAAGTAAGGCGTGGGCAGGGCAGCAATGTAGGAACTACTGCTCTACGTAAACACATGGAACGGCATCACAAGGCCATGTGGGACAATCAACATGCCCCACCATCATGTACATCTAATGAAGACCCCTCTTCCGCTGCTGCTGCTGCTCCGAGTCCCTGTCATCTAAGTAGTAGCCAGGCCTTATCCACCATGTCGTTGTCATCATCATCATCACTGTCATCTAGTGCTCCTCCTATGTCCCGTCAGTTATCCATTACGGAATCGTTGTCCAATAAGCAACAATATATACCCAGTCATCCACTTGTCGTGCGGCTTAATTCACACCTGGCTAAGTTGTTGGTGGTGCAGTCGCTGCCGTACCACCTGGTCGACTCCGCCGGCTTCAAGCAATTGATGGCGTGCGCTCAGCCTAGGTGGCGAATACCTAGCCGACATTACTTCTCCAAAACAGCTGTCCCTGCCTTGCACAAGCATGTGGAGGAAAAGGTGTCCAAGTCCTTGCAATTATCCGTGTGCAGCAGGGTACATGCCACCGTCGACACGTGGAGCAGCAACTATGGGCAGGGACAGTACATGTCTTTCATGGCCCACTGGGTCAATATTTTGCAGTCCGATGCACCACCGCAGCAATGCCAGGCATTACCACCTCCACGCTTGTATGTTTCTAGTTCAACTCCGGACACCAGGCGCCTACCATCCTTCTCCTCCTACTCCTCCTCCTCCTCCTTGCCTTCCTCCTTGGAGGTCTTCCCGTCCCCGACAGGACACAGCGTATCTTCCACTCCTCCTCCCTCCTCTTTTCATAGGTGCAAGGTGAAGCGCCACAACGCTGTCTTACACCTGCTGAGCCTGGGCAAGAAAAGCCACACAGGGCAGGAGCTGCTGCTGTGCATCAAGGAGGAAATCGCACGCTGGCTGTCTCCTCTGAAACGCACACTGGGCAATGTTGTCTCTGATAACGGCAAGAACGTTGTGGCTGCACTGCGTCTAGGTCACCTGACACACGCTCCTTGCATGGCACATGTGATCAATCTGGTCATAACACGCTTCTTAAAGTCATATGTTGGTTTGAAGGGTGTGCTGGCCATGTCCAGGAGGGTTTGCGTTCGCTTTAGACGTTCGTATGCATTTAAGCACGCCCTCCTGGACTTGCAGCGTCAAAACAATCTCCCAGAACACAGCCTGATTTGCGACGTTCCAACACGATGGAATTCCACCCTGCACATGTTGGACCGTCTGTACGAACAGCGGAAAGCCGTGAATGATTTCCTGATGCAGCAGACGGGCAGCGTTTGGAGCCAGTGTAATTTCGAGCTCAGGCACTGGCAGCTGGTTAGAGACGCATGTCGCGTTTTGAGGCCCTTTGAAGAGGCCACACGATTTGTGAGCCGTGACGCTACCGGAATGAACGATGTTATGCCGCTGATATTCATTATGGAGCAAACGCTCACAGCGATGATTCAGCAAAGGATGGAGGAAGGATCACATCTGGCTATGGATGTTGAGGAGGAGGAGGTGGAGGAGGATGAGGAAACAGGACCTGAAGAGGAGCTGGATTTGGAGATGGAATCACAGGAAGGGATAGGGGACGAGGCAGCCGCACAACATGACAGTGATGGTGGTGATGACGAGTCTGACGACGACCTTGATGATGGACAACCATGGCAGTATGGGGCGGAGATGGAACCAACCGGGCCCTCTGAAACGCTGGCCAGGATGGCGAGCTGTATGCTTCGTTACTTGCGCGCTGACTGTCGTATTGTTAGCATGAAGCAAAGAGATGACTACTGGATAGCCACACTTTTAGACCCTCGGTATAAAGCCAGAATGGGGGAGTTTTTTGCGCCTTCCGAGAGGGAGGCAAAATTGGCTTATTATAGAGAGAAGCTATGCAGCCAGCTTGTCATGGCTTTCAAACGGCAGACACCCGCTGCAAGCATGTCTGACCGGGGGGCCACTCTCCGCTCCCCACTGTCTCATCGTTCCACCGCCTCTGGCAGAGCTACCTCTGCAATAGGCGGCAGCCGTGGCAGCAGCGGCAGCAGCAGCAGCCAATTCAGTTTGGAAAATATGATGACAACATTTTTACATCCAATACCCCGACCTGACACACATCGTAGCACTAGTCACCAAAGGGATGTTCACCATCTCCAGGTGCAGCACCTAAACAACCAGGTTCACTCGTACTTGGACTGTGCCCTTTCTCCGTCAGAAATGCTGATCCCAGACCCCATGGACTTCTGGGTCAGCAGATTGGATCATTGGCAAGAACTGGCCCAGTTTGCCATGGGTGTACTGTCTTGTCCACCCTCCAGTGTAACGTCAGAGAGGGTATTCAGCGCAGCAGGGGGCTTCGTCACCCCTAAGCGAACAAGATTGTCCGCCAACAGCTTGGAAAATCTCACGTTTCTGAAAATGAATCAAGCGTGGATCGGTGAGGATTTTAAAACCCCTGTGCCTGATGCCACTGATTAGATCTGACATTGCTGCTGCTGCTGCCTGCTACTATGGGATTCTGTCCTGTCCACTCTTTTTTTTAATGTGCCGCTGTTGGTGCTGCAGCTGCTACTACTTCTACCACCAATCCACCACAGTGCCGTCTGCTACAAGCAGGCCTGCCCCACCAGAGGGCTTTGTCCTGTGACTCTCCAGTCTCTTTTTTTAATGTGCTGCTACTACTGCTACTACTGTCTGCTTGCACCCTTGCTGTCTGTGTTGGCTACCTCGACTACTACCACCAATACACCTCCACTGCCGCCCGTCTGCTACAAGCAGGCCTGAGGCCTGCCCCACCACAGGGCTTTGTCCTCCTCTGACTGTCCAGTCTCTTTTTTTAATGTGCTGCTACTACTGCTACTACTGCTTGCACCCTTGCTGTCTGTGTTGGCTACCTCTACTACCACCAATACACCTCCACTGCCGCCCGTCTGCTACAAGCAGGCCTGAGGCCTGCCCCACCACAGGGCTTTGTCCTCCTGTGACTGTCCAGTCTCTTTTTTTTAATGTGCTGCTACTACTGCTACTACTGCTTGCACCCTTGCTGTCTGTGTTGGCTAGTCTACCTCTACTACCACCAATACACCTACACTGCCGCCCGTCTGCTACAAGCAGGCCTACCCCACCACAGGGCTATGTCCTGTGACTGTCGTCCAGTCTCTTTTTTAATGTGCTGCTGCTACTACCAGTCTACCACCCTTGCTGTCTGTGTTGGCTAGTCTACCTCTACTACCACCAATACACCTCCACTGCCGTCTGCTACAAGCAGGCCTGAGGCCTGCCCCACCACAGGGCTATGTCCTCCTGTGACTGTCCAGTCTCTTTTTTTAATGTGCTGCTACTACTGCTACTACTGCTTGCACCCTTGCTGTCTGTGTTGGCTACCTCGACTACTACCACCAATACACCTCCACTGCCGCCCGTCTGCTACAAGCAGGCCTGAGGCCTGCCCCACCACAGGGCTTTGTCCTCCTGTGACTGTCCAGTCTCTTTTTTTAATGTGCTGCTACTACTGCTACTACTGCTTGCACCCTTGCTGTCTGTGTTGGCTACCTCGACTACTACCACCAATACACCACCACTGCCGCCCGTCTGCTACAAGCAGGCCTGAGGCCTGCCCCACCACAGGGCTTTGTCCTCCTGTGACTGTCCAGTCTCTTTTTTTTAATGTGCTGCTACTACTGCTACTACTGCTTGCACCCTTGCTGTCTGTGTTGGCTAGTACCTCTACTACCACCAATACACCTCCACTGCCGCCCGTCTGCTACAAGCAGGCCTGCCCCACCACAGGGCTTTGTCCTGTGACTGTCGTCCAGTGTCTTTTAATGTGCTGCTACTACTCACCCTTGCCAATAAAAAGGGTCAATTTTTGGAGGGCTTGTGAAAAGCCATTGCTTGTTGCTTTAATGCTTTTACATCCATGTATGGAAGAACCCCGGCAGGCATCTGCCAATAAAAAGGGTCAATTTTTGGAGGGCTTGTCAAAAGCCATTGCTTGTTGCTTTAATGCTTTTACATCCATGTATGGAAGAACCCCGGCAGGCATCTGCCAATAAAAAGGGTCAATTTTTGGAGGGCTTGTGAAAAGCCATTGCTTGTTGCTTTAATGCTTTTACATCCATGTATGGAAGAACCCCGGCAGGCATCTGCCAATAAAAAGGGTCAATTTTTGGAGAGCTTGTGAAAAGCCATTGCTTGTTGCTTTTACATCCATGTATGGAAGAACCCCGGCAGGCATCTGCCAATAAAAAGGGTCAATTTTTGCAGGGCTTGTCAAAAGCCATTGCTTCTTCTTTTACCACCTTATATGTATGAACCCTGGCAGGCATCAGCCGCCTAAAATGGTTAATTTTTGTACCTTTTTTAACAATGCATTAAGCATACAACATGCACAAGTGCAGTGGTTTCTGTTAGTTATCTCCGTGTCCCATCCGTTTTCCTAGAGCCATACATCTTGGCGTAACTTTGACACCAACTTTGCATTAAAGACAGCTCAAAAGTACTTGGATACACTCATGGGTGACCTAAGAGTGTTATACAGGGCTTCTAGGGCTTTAAAACAGTGTTATACACGATTTTTAGGGGCTTTCTTGTATTACAGGTTCGGTCAGAACTAGTTCGGTCCGAATCGAACTTTTGCACGAAATTCGGCGAACTTGCCGAACCGAACTTTTCATAAGTTCGCTCATCTCTAGTCTTGGGTGAAGGCGGCAACAGGGCTAGAAAAAGAGACTGTTAAAATGGATGAAATACTTAAACAGCTGATTCAGGCTAATATCAACCAGGGGAAGATAAGCACAGCTTTGCAAGAAGCCAGCGCGATTCAGCGAATGGTGCATGAGGAAGCCATGCGTGCACAGGCTGAAACCAATATTCTGCTGGGTGAAGCCCACAGACTGGCCTTAAAGAACAGCAGCAAATTAATCGCCATTTGCAAGACCAAATTCAGGCCTCAGTGGAGAGGTCTGCAGAAGATGACACCCACCGACCACGTTGAGGCCTATCTCATGGTGTTTGAGCGAGTGGCAGAACGAGAGAAGTTATCTTCAGATCAGTGGGCAGCAGTGGTGGCACCTTTCCTAACCGGAGAGCCGCAAAAGGCGTACTTTGATCTCAATGAGCAGGATGCCAAGGATTACTCCAAGCTGAAGGGTGAGATCCTTGCCCGTCTGGGTGTTAATATGAATGTGCGTGCTCGACGGGTGCACAACTGGACTTTTGTGGAACACCTACCTGCCCGATCACAAATGTATGATCTTGTCCATCTTGCAGGGAAATGGCTACAGCCAGAGGAATCAACCCCTGCGCAGATCGTGGAGAGAGTGGTGCTTGACAAATACATCCGCTCCTTACCACCGAAGGTTCAGCGTTGGGTCGGTCAAGGAGATCCTACAGATGCGGAACAGCTGGTGAACCTGATTGAAAGGTACAGAGCTACTCAGGATCTACTCCAAGAAGTACCGCCTGGATGTTCTAACCCCAGGATCAGCAAATTGTGCGGAGCACCCGGTAAGACTGTTCCATTTACTAGAGGGGTGAGAAATGTCTTTAAGGGAGGTGGCTCAGAAGGGGAGCAGACGGAGGGAAGAAATCCCAGAGAGACACTGAAGGCCAGACCAGGGTCTCAAGTTGGGGACCGGGGCCCGCATACAGTGCTGGCGGTGTTATGGACCTGGGCATATTGCTGCCAATTGTCCCCTGACTACTGAGCCAATGGAGTGTGATGCAGCAAGGCGAATATCCTTGTTTGCACATCCTGTTTGTTCTGCTGAGACGGTTTACGAGACTGAACAACAAATGTGTGTCGTAAAAGTGGAAGGGTGTACTGTGAGTGCCTTGCTGGATTCTGGGAGTCTGGTTACCCTGGTGCATGCCAGCCTAATAGACCCTGGAACATTCAGCGGACATAGTATAGGGGTCCTGTGCATTCATGGGGACACTAAAGAATACCCCATTGCTTTGGTCACTCTAGAGACTTCCTGTGGAACCGCTCGCCATGAAGTGGGTGTGGTCAAGTCCCTGATGCACAGTGTGATCCTGGGGAGAGACTTCCCAGTGTTCTGGGACTTGTGGAGGAAAGAAGATGTAACCTCCACTGTAAATATTAATGATGGTATTAATGTGTGCACTGTGATTAGCCCAGAACCCTTTAACGAGGATGCTGAGGTGCCAGCAGTAGGGGTGACCACTGAGCCTGATAAATTTCCTCTGGCTGTTTTTGCTGGTGAAACAGATGAGCAGGAGGAAATTTCTGAGATACCAGAGTTAAATGTATCACGTAACAATTTTGGGACTGCTCAACTTAGCGATCCCACATTGGTAAAAGCCAGGGAAAATACTAAGGTATTAAATGGAGTGCCTCAACATCCAGGGGCTGATAAGGTGTTTCCACACATGGCGGTTAACCAGGATTTGCTGTATCGGATAGATAACGTACGTGGGGAGGTTGTTGAACAGCTGGTGATACCCCAACCGTATCGTAGAACGGTGTTGAACCTGGCTCATAAACACGTGCAGGGTGGACATCTAGGTTGTGAAAAGACCAGAGAGCGTATCTTACAACGATTCTTCTGGCCGGGGGTATATACGGAAGTTCAGAGGTATTGCGAGTCCTGCCCGGAGTGTCAGATAACGGCTCCTATGCCACATTTTAGGAGTCCACTGGTGCCTTTGCCTATCATTGGGATCCCTTTTGAAAGAATTGCCATGGATCTGGTCGGCCCTTTAGTCAAATCCTCTAGAGGACATCAATATATCCTAGTGGTGTTGGACTATGCCACACGCTACCCTGAGGCAGTCCCTTTGCGAAATTCCTCTTCAAAAGCCATTGCAAGAGAGTTGTTTTACATGTTTTCCCGTACTGGTTTACCTAAGGAAATCCTTACCGATCAGGGAACTCCCTTTATGTCCAAAATCACCAAGGAATTATGTAAACTGCTGAAAATTAAACACTTGCGTACCTCTATATATCACCCTCAAACTGATGGTCTTGTCGAAAGATTCAATAAGACATTAAAAGGCATGTTGAGGAAGGTGGTTAGTAAGGATGGGAAGGATTGCCCTATTTGATGTTCGCTGTACGTGAAGTTCCTCAATCATCCACAGGGTTTTCTCCTTTTGAACTTGTATACGGCAGACAACCCCGTGGTCTCCTGGACATAGCCAAGGAAACCTGGGAGCAAGAGTCCACACCTTAAAGGAGTGTAATTGAGCATGTCACGTTGATGCAAGACCGAATCGATGCCGATAGTTAAGGAACACTTGGAGCAAGCTCAGGATGCTCAGAGCAGGGTGTATAACCGAACTGCTAAAGTTAGAAATTTTAACTCTGGTGATCGAGTGTTGGTCTTAGTGCCAACCGTAGAAAGCAAATTTCTTGCTAGATGGCAAGGGCCGTATGAGATAATTGAAAAGGTGGGGGATGTAAATTATAAAGTTTACCAACCAGGTAAAAGGAAGACAGTGCAGTTATACCATGTAAACTTAATTAAGCCATGGAAAGAAAGAGAGACCCTCGTGGCAGTAAGTACCCCCTATAGTCTTAACCCAGATGTGTATGTGTCAGAATCCCTCGCAAAGCCACAGAAACAGGAGACAAAAGAGTTTGTGCAGAGAAACACTGATGTGTTTTCAGAACTGCCAGGACAGACTAGTATAATAAAACATGACATTGTGACCGAGCCTCAGGTTCGGGTCCACTTGAAACCCTACAGAGTCCCTGAAGCTCGTAGACAAGCCATATCTGAGGAGGTCAAGAAAATGCTAGACCTTGGGGTTATTGAAGAATCAAAAAGTGAGTGGTCAAGTCCCATTGTATTGATTCCGAAACCAGATGGGTCATTACGTTTCTGTAACGACTTCCGCAAGTTAAATGAGATGTCAAAGTTTGACGCATACCCAATGCCAAGAGTTGACGAGTTAATAGAGAGACTGGGCCATTCAAGGTATTTTTCAACACTTGATTTAACCAAAGGCTATTGGCAAGTACCCCTCACGGAGGGCGCCAAAGAGAAAACTGCATTCATCACCCCGGATGGTCTGTTTCAATATATTTGTTTAC
This sequence comes from Rhinoderma darwinii, assembly GCF_050947455.1. Classification (NCBI taxonomy): domain Eukaryota; kingdom Metazoa; phylum Chordata; class Amphibia; order Anura; family Rhinodermatidae; genus Rhinoderma; species Rhinoderma darwinii. Next base: position 81,470,942 of record NC_134697.1, on the reverse strand, counting down.
CTTTTGGGCTACATGGGGCTCCAGCGAACCTTTCAAAGGTTAATGGACATAGTCCTCAAACCCCATCGTCGGTATGCTTCGGCATATCTGGACGACATTATAATCTTTAGTGATGACTGGGAAAGCCACTTACCAAAAGTACAAGCAGTACTAAACTCCCTCAGAGCCGCGGGGTTAACAGCAAACCCAAAGAAATGTTCCTTAGGCTTGGAGGAAGCACGGTATCTGGGGTACATAATTGGGAGAGGGGTGATAAAGCCACAGGTCAACAAAGTTGAGGCTATCCAAAACTGGCCCCAGCCCTCAACCAAAAAGCAGGTCAGAGCTTTTCTAGGAATTGTAGGTTATTACCGCAGGTTCATTCCAAACTTTTCCAGCACTACAGCGCCCCTGACAGATCTTACCAAGGGAAGTAAGTCTGTCATGGTCAAGTGGGACACGAAAGCTGAAAGCGCCTTTCAAGAGTTGAAACTGGCCCTGTGTAACCAACCAGTCTTAGTCACTTCTGACTTTAAAAAGGAGTTTGTTGTCCAAACTGATGCTTCTGATGTGGGGCTCGGAGCAGTTCTGTCACAAGAGGTGGGTGGTGAGGAACATCCTGTGACCTATTTGAGCAGAAAACTTACCCCGGCTGAGAAAAATGATAGCATAGTTGAACGGGAGTGCTTGGCAATTAAGTGGGCACTTGAGTCCCTGAGATATTATTTATTGGGTCGTCGGTTTAGGTTGGTTACAGACCACTCTCCTCTTACGTGGATGTGTCAAGCTAAAGAGAGCAATTCAAGAGTTACACGGTGGTTTCTTACTTTGCAGAACTTCAAATATACTGTGGAACACAGAGCAGGAAAACTGCAGGGCAATGCTGACGCTTTGTCTAGGACACACTGCCTTGTAGCTAAATGTGTCCGATCCCACGGGCTCGAACAGAGGAAGAGGGTATGTGAGACAGTGACAGGTAAAGTCATTGAGGGAAAGTACATTTCCCCTAGAATCCTGTCATATGTAGCCTAGGCTCCAGGGAATGAGTATTTTTTGCAATAGAAAGCTCTAGCTTTCCAATCTCGGCTTAAGGAAAAGCCGGAAAAAGTGCCTGGAGTTGGATTGGGGAAGAGCAGGGCGGGTTCCCCAATCCCTAGTCCATCTCTGTTTGTAGGACAAGGCTGCTGCTCAATTAGCTGCACCTGCAGCCTCTGTATAAAAAGGTGCAGACACAGTGTGTGAAAGTCTCACCCCTGACTCAGACCGGAGACTACTAAGTCTGGAGTAGCCTGTATTCTATGTGAGTAAAGACCTGTGTTACTTGGTGTCCAGTGCCTGGTAGGAAGGCACTTGGTATAGTTAGATAATATCTTGTTTAGTTAGTGCTCAGACGAGCAGGATTTATTTTTGTATTTTGCCTTGTTGTACAAGAGGCTGTTTCTTTGACAAGAATAAAACACAGGCAAAGCCCTGATATGAACTTTAATGCACGGTGTCCCTGTCTCTGGCTACTAAGAAACCGCTGTACCAACCTCTCCTGATGCTAAACCCTCACAATATATATATATATATATATATATATATATATATATATATATATTAGAGCATGCAAGGAATGTGGGAAATCAATTCTGAGTTCTGGAATGTAGTCCGAGTTCACAAGCACTAAAATCAGTTAAAGACGTCTACATCGGGGACTAATAGGGGACTAATATATCAAAAAAGGCATTGAGGATTGCTTGAGAGGGAGGAAATACAACAGCTGTTTTATACAGTATATGTTATGAGTATGAATTTGCCACGGTAGAAGTCTGCGGGGAGAAAAACTTCCTCTATTGACCTAGCAAATCTCAGTAGATAATGGGGCAGATTTACAATTCAAAATGCGCCAGAATTCTGGCTGAAATGAAGCCGCATTTCTGGCACACATGCACAAGGGAATGTGGTCAGGAAAAAAAAGGTAGTGAGGTCTAGTGGTAAGCATGGCGTGGCTTAAAATGCACCAACGTGCGCCAAAAAAATGTACACAAAGCCAACCAAGAGTGGTAAAGTAGTGTCCAACATGTCTAGCAATATGTGCCAAATTTATCATATAGTGTTCGCCACTACTTTGCCGCATCTTCGGACTGCCTGGTTTAAGTTTATGAGGTCCAAATATTAGACGCATTAGTAAATCTACCTCAATTAGTTCGTTTTAACGAGGTGGTTATCCCAAGCAGTGCTGAAAAGGATACAGAATAGGGTGCGTTGTTTGGATAAGAAACAGAAGTGATAGAAAAGAGGGTAGATTAAAAAGTTAGGAACATACATAGTTGCATAATTAGTACGGTTGGAGAAAGACATATGTCCATCAAGTTCAACCAAGGGATGGGAGAAAGGGAAGGGGGAAATTATAGAACTTTGTTTTACCCCTATTGATCCAGAGGAGGGTTTAACAAAATAATAATACAAAAATAATGAAGTAATAAAATATAAAAATTACCCATAAGGCATTAACCAATTTTCTCTAAAAGGAAAAATTCCCTCCTGATCCCAAGTGGCAATCCAACTGGATCAACATTCAACATGTTATAGGCATATTGTTCATGTAATTTTTGGGGACAGACCAGAGGAAAAAGGATGAGATAGAATGTCGACAAGGCAGAAGCAAAGGACAACTCAGATGTGTTTACTGTGAATGTCTGTAGAACAATTCTGCCACACATCTACACATTGGCATTGTGAATCCATATTTTTATATGTGTGGTAATGTCCAGATTTAGATTTGAATCCATGCAAAACCCACCACGCATAGGACATGCTGAAATTTTAAAAAAATCACTAGTTCATTCTGAAATCTATTTAGATTTTTTTTTTTACAAAGTATGAATGGGATTTAAAGAGGCTCTGTCACCAGATTTTGCAACCCCTATCTGCTATTGCAGCAGATCGGCGCTGCAATGTAGATTACAGTAACGTTTTTATTTTTAAAAAACGAGCATTTTTGGCCAAGTTATGACCATTTTTGTAGTTATGCAAATGAGGCTTGCAAAAGTCCAAGTGGGTGTGTTTAAAAGTAAAAGTCCAAGTGGGCGTGTATTATGTGCGTACATCGGGGCGTTTTTAATACTTTTACTAGCTGGGCGCTCTGACGAGAAGTATCATCCACTTCTCTTCAGAACGCCCAGCTTCTGCCAGATCACGCTGTGACGTCACTCACAGGTCCTGCATCGTGTCGGACGAGCGAGGACACATCGGCACCAGAGGCTTCAGTTGATTCTGCAGCAGCATCGGCGTTAGCAGGTAAGTCGATGTAGCTATTTACCTGCAAACGCCGATGCTGCTGCAGAATCAACTGTAGCCTCTGGTGCCGATGTGTCCTCGCTCGTCTGACACGATGCAGGACCTGTGAGTGACGTCACAGCGTGATCTGGCAGAAGCTGGGCGTTCTGAAGAGAAGTGGATGATACTTCTCATCAGAACGCCCAGCTAGTAAAAGTATTAAAAACGCCCCGATGTACGCACATAATACACGCCCAGTTGGACTTTTACTTTTAAACACACCCACTTGGGCTTTTGCAAGCCTCATTTGCATAACTACAAAAATGGTCATAACTTGGCCAAAAATGCTTGTTTTTTAAAAATAAAAACGTTACTGTAATCTACATTGCAGCGCCGATCTGCTGCAATAGCAGATAGGGGTTGCAAAATCTGGTGACAGAGCCTCTTTAAAAAAAAAAAATCTTTATCTAATAGGTATTTTAGGGTGGATATATATATATATATATATATATATATATATATATATATATATATATATATATATATATATGTATATACTGTACTGAAAATACACACCATTTCCACATTTGAGCTCTGTCTTAATGAAGTCTTATGTGGGAGAAAATATGGTTGAAATGGGGTCAAGTGAGTTGACACTTGAGTTGGCTTTCTGCATTACAGGAGGCTGTATGCCGGCACTGTGGCTCCATACGATGGAAACAGAGGCCGTATAGTGCTAGGTGCTAGCTGCCATATGGTGCTAGGTGCTGTATTATATAGCATTGCTTCTAGGGAAGAATAGCTCCAGAATATGGCATCCAATGGAACATTCCAATTTTAAGATTCCTTAGTGCCTTATGACTAGTCCAACATTTCCAGCCATGATATGTGCACGTCTTCTAGTTCACGTGTCGCCCAAACCTAGAATTTTGAGTCAGATGAGTAAAGAAGGATGTTGCACTTTGTCCATGGTGTCCAGCGCCATTTGTCTGGCCTAGACTGGTCCCTTACTAAAAACAAATATGTTTCATTTTGAAGTGTTTTCGTAAAATCCCCCAAAAATTGCACGGTTTTGCTGTGATTCGTGGCAAAGAAATTATTTTCACCGCAACATAATGAACCAAACTACGGTGTAGTAATCTTTGTGATTGACAACAAGACTGTGTGAGGACTCCTGTCAATCTCAATGGTGCTTATGTATCATTTATTAAGCAGAAGAAACGGAAGCAGCTACTTGTGCTCTTACCCCTCAATCGGAACTACAGGATCGGCCACATCAGATCTAGTAATAATACAATCATTATACATATAATAATCCTGCAGAGTATTAGGAGATACGTATTCGATGGATATATATAGTAGTGAAATCAGATCGAAGGGTCACCATCTCCTGGGTTAGGTTGGCACACACACATATAAAACGATATCCACAATTCAAATTCTAGATTTCATTTAAACTGGCCTCAACCAGCTTTTTTTCTCTCCACATAACTTTACTAATAAATAGGTACAAATATAAAAACCCTATTCTGATGTGGAACTAGTTATACTCATTGCTTCTCCAGCTATCAGAAACCGAGAGTTGTTATTATTTTGTTTTTTTGTTTGGGTGGGTGCGTTTTTTAACACCCATTGATACTTCTTTAAAAATAGCAGCATGCTCTAGGTGTAAAGTTTTTTAAGGCAGTTTCTACGCTCAGTGTGGGAAAACACTAGGCGGATACGCTGTGTAAAACTACTCAGCGTATCTGCTAGGTAGCCACAGGGAATTCCACCTGAATAACCGCACCAAATCATGGTGTGTTTTTTCAGGCGGCATGTCCACTGCGGAAATACTGCAGCCATAGAAAAAAAAAGTTTATACTTACCCAACCATAGTCATGGCGACGCTTCTCCATCTTCCGAACATAGCCCGGCCTCCTGGGATGATGCTGTAGTTCATGTGACCGATGCAGCCTTTGATTGGCTGCAGCAGTCATATGGGATAAAACATCATCCCAGGAGGCCAGGCTACGCTCAGAAGAGAGGATCGCTAGGATTACGGCAGGGGGTAAGTATGAACTTTGTTATCAATTTCAAATAAAAAATACTTTTTTTTTTATTTGCGATTTTTGTGGCAGAATCGCAGAGTTTTCGCCGCAAAAGTCACAACACATGGCATTTTGTTACGGGTTTTACCGCCCCATTGAATTCAATAGGGAAAACCCACAACAGAAGAGCAGTGATTCTACAGCATAAATTGACACGCTGTGGCTTCAAAAACCGCACCACCATGAAAAAAATATTTAGGTGGATATTTTCCACTGTGTGTGGCTGAGATTACTCTGCGATTTTTCTGCAATTAATTCCATTGCGGAAAATCCACTGTGTTTCCGCCTGGTGTTTTCTACCCTCAGGGTGGCTTCACACGCAGCGCTTTTAGGAAAAAAACAAAAACCTTTTTAACGTGTTTTTCTTGTGCCCAAAAATTTTGCAGCCATATGTTAGCTGGAAGTCAACAAGGATATATATTGAACGCATTACAAACAGCACGATTTTTGGCTCAGTGGCTACGTAGCTTTACACAGCGTTTCCGACCCATGGGAACCCGGCCTTAGGCCTGTTGCCCCCAAATATAAAGGGTAAATTCATACTTAAATTGCTACATTTGCTGCTGGCAGCAGCTAGAGGTCTAATTTTCCTCTGTTTGAAATTGACAGAACCCCCAAACATAAAAATAAATTTCACCAAAAATAAAGTAATGGAGGAAATTGCACATTGGGAGAATAGATCCTATTACCGCTTTTTTTAGTGTGGTAATCCTGGGCCAACATCAGGAATTTTTCTCAGTTATTTTTGGTGATGGTGTCTGCACTGCATAATATCTTTACTACATATGTTGGCATTGTATCTGTTCCATGTACTAGATGAATCATAGTTTATTTGGAGAAAATGCATGACTTTATTAACAGCCAGGTAAATCTCCCATCGCTATACAATATTGTTACCCCCACTTCTTCCCCTTTTTTTTATATACATATCTTCAATTAGGAAACAATTAAAACAAAAAAGCTTGTAAAAAATGCATTAATTTCATGGCGTGTTTTACAAGCCAATGGAACCCTTAGGGTATGTTCACACGGCCTATTTACGGACGTAAATCGGGCGTTTTTGCCCCGAATTACGCCCGAAAATAGCGCCTCAATAGCGCTGACAAACATCTGCCCATTGAAAGCAATGGGCAGACGTTTGTCTGTTCACACGAGGCGTATATTTACGCGCCGCTGTCAAATGACGGCGCGTAAATAGACGCCCGCGTAGAAGAAGTGACCTGTCACTTCTTTGGCCGTAATTGGAGCCGCTATTCATTGACTCCAATGAATAGCAGCGCTAATTACGGCCGTAATTGACGCGGCGTTCAAGCGCCTGCACATGCCGGTACGGCTGAAATTACGGGGATGTTTTCAGGCTGAAACATCCCCGTAATTTCAGCCGTTACGGACCCCCGCCGTGTGAACATACCCTTACGTTGTATTCACACATCATGTTTTTGTTGCAGATTTGGATGCAGATTTTTAAATTAATCCAGGAGGAAGGAGAAATACAAGTTCTTCCTTTATATTTCCGATTCCTATTGAAACCACTTTTGGGTTTGGCTAAAAATACGTCATCAAAATCTGCAACAAATACATAATGTCTGAGTCCAGCCTACAGGCCCGTTTACACGGGCCAGTAAGAACGCTCGTTTGGCCGAACATTGTACAGAGGGGAACAATCAGCCGACAAAAGTACAAAAGCATGCTCGTCGACTGATCACATTGTTTGTGCAGCCTATGAAAGTAAACAGGGATGTGCTCCCAACAACGATGCAAACTGATAGGGACCGAACGGTCGTTTGCGCATACTGTGAAGCCTTGGCCCATGTAAAAGGGCCTGTTAACGAGCGCCAATCGATTTGTTATATAGTCAATCTGCGTTTCTTATGGGCAGTAATCTCCCCATGTAAACAAGCTTTTAGGCCTTGTTCACACAATGCAGATTTGCTGCAGATTTTGCATGGATTTATTAAGCCAAAACCAGGAACAGAACCTAAACAGAAGAAATATATGTAGGAAGCCTTATCTCCTCAATCCAATTCTGATTTTGAGTTACAAAATGCATGCAAAATCTGCTGCAAATTGGCACTGTGTTAACAAGGCCTGAAGGCATTTTTAGGTTCCTTTTATTTTTTCACACTTTCCAGGCCTCCTTCACATATAGGTTTTTTCTGGAGTTTTGTACCGCATGAATAAATGTATGTAAAAAAAAACACCAGCATTAAAAAAGTTTATCTTTTTTTTTTTTTATGGCATTTTTACATGTGTTTTCTCATGGCATTTATTATGCTGTGATATTTTGTGCATGCATCTTTTTATGGCGTTTTTGAATTCCTATAGAGAAACCAATAGGAAGAACACCAAAAAACAAAGGTCACACCCAGAGACGCAGCGTATGTAGAGCCGTCACTATAGACTTCAATGTGACATCTGGCTACACAAAAAAAATCTTAAAAACGCAACAAAAAAGGCAGCAAAAGGCTGTTTGTGAATCTTGCCTAAAAAAAAAAACAAAAAAAAAAAAATGTGACGAAAGCCTAAGGCTCTATTCACACGACAGGGTCCGAGTGTCGGACAATAAAAACAGTCATTTTGGGCCGGTTTTCTCGGCAGTTTTTCTCGGCAGTTTCGGGCCGTGTTTCCGTTTTTAACGGCCGATTTTGACTCATTTTGCATCTGTTTTTTTCCCTGTCTGTTTTAAAAACAGATGAATTTAATTTCTTCATTTTTTGCCACACACTTCCCTCTGTAGATAATGCCACACACTGCCCTCTGTAGATACTGCCACAGCCCCCTGTAGGTAGTGCCACACAGCCCCCCTTGTTGGTAATGCCACACATGCCCCCTGTAGGTAGTACCACACAGGCCCCCTGTCGGTAATGCCTCACAGCCCCCCTGTAGGTAATGCCACACAGCCCCCCTGTAGGTAATGCCACACAGCCCCCTGTAGGTAATGTCACACAGCCCCCCTGTATGTAATGCCACACAGCCCCCCTGTAGGTAATGCCACACAGCCCCCCTGTAGGCAATGCCACACAGCCCCCCTGTAGGTAATGCCTCACAGCCCCCCTGTAGGTAATGCCTCACAGCCCCCTGTAGGTAATGCCACACAGCCCCCTGTATGTAATGCCACACACAGCCCCCTTTTACATAGCACCCCCTCTATCTTTCTGCAGATAGCACCACTGTAGGGGACCATTCCAGGAGAAGTCCCTGACTTCAATGTCCATACATAGACAGTGAAGTCAGGGACTTCTCCTTGAGTGGAAACACCGGCCACAGCGCCGGGGATCCCGTTTCAGAAGTCCCTGACGTCACTGTGTCCATATATGAACAGTGAAGTCAGGGACTTCTCCTGGAGTGGAAACACCGACCACAGCGCCGGGGATCCCGCATCAGAAGTCCCTGATGTCACTGTGTCCATATATGGACAGTGAAGTCAGGGACTTCTCCTGGAGCGGAAACACCGGCCACAGTGCTGGGGATTCCGCTTCAGAAGTCCCTGACGTCACTGTGTCCATATATGCTGTGGCTGGGGATTGGAGATTCCGCTCCTACAGGGAGCAAAAAATACCCTACTCCCCTTCCTCACATGCACTTCGCAATGTGAGGAGGAAAAGGAAAGAGCGAGCGATGGAAGACACGGCCGTCACTCGGAACACATGTATTACCCGGCCCCAAAGACTTCTATGGGAGCCGGGCGGCCGGGAGAACACCCGAAAACAGGTCATGTCAATAGCCCCATTTGGGGTCTATTGTTCCTACCGTGGCCATGTGACAGACGTTTTTTGAACGCCCATCACACGCCCTGGAAACCCTGTCGTGTGAATAGGGCCTACGAGCAAAAAAAACAATGCATGCCTGTTGGGATATGTACAGAGAGTATTCAGACCAATTTAAGAGGGATACATTTCTCTTTAACTACCCTTAAAAAAAAAAAAAAAGAATATTTACCACAAATAATAAGGGATTATATTTTTGGGGTATTTTTATGTACCAAATGTTGCATAGTAATCCCACCTTGATGTCTTGTCAATATTCTTGCATTTACCAAGTGGTTTTTAGCATTACATGAGGTGTCGACACAATTGCAAACCTAAATATTGACAGAAAATCATTACTCGACTTAGCAGACCCTAGAGTCCATGTGTGCTTTAGCTCCCAACTCTCTTAACAGATCTTTACTTGCCCTCTTCCCCATCTGACATTGTATATTTCACCTCTCATCACTCAGTACACATTGCTCACACTTCATCTGAGAAAATTCTTTATCGGCTCATGTAGTAACCAACTGCCTCCATCTCTGCCTCGCACACTCAAGCATTAGTAATAAAGTCTTTTTCGAAAGAACATTCCTAGACACCAAGCCTTTAAGTAGTTTCCCTTTCACAACAAATGCAAGAAATAACATCAAAGACACTTGACGTCCTTCTACATTCCGACCCAATGGAGACACAACAAAAAGGTTTTTATTGCAGTTTAACATTTTTAGATTATATGGCTAAGTTCACACATAGCTCAATTGCTGCAGATTTTCCGTCCGAATTTCTGGGCAGGAAATCCGCAACGGAATACAGTAGCAGCAAAGCAGATGAGATTTTAATAAATGTCATTTACACACTGCAGAAAATCTGGATGTGGAAATTGACCTGCGGTGCAGAGTTTTAAATCCGCAGCATGCAGATTTTTCATAACAAATACCAATTAGGGTATGTTCACACGCTTAACAAAATACGGCTAAAAATACTGATTTTCAGCCGTTTTTTTAAGCAACTAGCGTTTTTGCTGTGTTTTTAGGGCCATTTTTGGAGCTTTTTTTTTTCTATTGAGTCAATGAAAAACGGCTCCAAAAATGGCTCAAGAAGTGACAAGCACTTCTTTTTACGGGGCATCTTTTTACACGCCGTTATTTGAAAATGAGGCATTAAATAACGCTCTGTTGGAACAGAACGCCGTATTTCCCATTGAAATCAATGGGCAGATGTTTGTAGGCATTCTGCTTCCGATTTCTCAGCCATTGTTCGGGACGTTTACGGCCCAAAAAACGGCTGAAAATAGCCCATGTGAACATAACCTTACATATTTGGCTGCAGATTACCTGCAGTACTCGCCTTCCCAGTAGACTGCCGCTTTTATGGTAAGTGTAGCCTGGTCCCCAGCCGGTCTCTATGTTCAGGCCTCCAGTGATGACATGTCACGCAGACACAAACGCTGCAGTCAACCATAGGCTGCATCTGTCACATATGATGACACGTCATTGCTGGTAGCGTTATCAATCGGGAGCCAGAATATTGGGAAGGTAAGTATACATTATTTCTTTATTTTTGCCGATCTGCAGCAGAAATTCCGCGAGCAAATTTGCACCAAAATTTGGTCGGATTAGCCACTGCGGATTTCCTTTGAGGACTCTCCAGACTTGCTGCGGAAATTATCTACAGCAAACCTGGTACGTGTGGACATACCCTAGATCTATAATAGTTTTATATTTTAATATCATTATTAGTAGTAGTATTTATACCGCTATATCATTATTATTATTATTATTATTATAATATTTATACCCTTATATCATTATTATTATTATTATTTAGTATTGGCACATAGCAGTATTGTACAATGTTAGTTGCTATTTCATGGGACAAGAACATAATCTATAAAATGATTTAAAAAAATATTATTTTTCTTATGCTTATGCATTATTCAGATTGTCTCCATTCACATCAAACCCGAATAAGACTCTCAATCTAATTTTCCTGTCTCAGACATGCACACACTAGGGACAATTTCATAGGAAGACCATAAACCTATCAGTATGGTTTTGAAGAGTGGGACGAATCCCACACAAACTCCATGCAGATGTTGCCCATGGTTGGATTTAAACCCAAGAGCCCAGTGCTACAAGGTAACATTGTTTAGGTACATTGGACTGCAATGGACAAATGGACCACAACAAATCCGCGGTTTTGAGGCCCACCAAAATCAGGACGGTCATGTGCATTAGGCCTGCATGCTAGGGCAACTTGTAAATTTTGAAATCTGTCACTTTTTTTTGCTTTCCAGATGATTCAATGCCACTTTTCCAATGCAATCTCATTGGTCTGTTACCCCCTACTCCCAGATCTACTGCAGCATCCCGGCGAGCGCAGGAATCTCTTCCCAAAGGTCATATCCGGTTACCAGCCAACCAGACGCATCTTCTCCTCCTGCCCCGATTCTGTCTTCTGCTGGGGACCTGCTGGTTTGGGCTGCAGCGCTCCCAAACATGATACACAGAAGCGTCTGTTTGCCAAGGCAACCAGGGCGTGAAGCTGACGTGAAGGTCCATGTCCTACCATGCATTGTCTAATTTATAAAGTACATGCAGTACCTTTCCTTGATTCTGTGAGTTTCTATTTGTTTTTCTGATTCTGACCTCGGCATGGTTCTGGACCTCACTCCTGCCTCATCCTTTGGATCATCTGTCTGGTACATGCCTATTCTCTGACTCCCGTTTCTCACACTTGGCTACGCTCTTGTCTTGTCCTCGGGCCTTTCACATCTTGACTGTTATCCTGGTGATGACCCTTGGCTATTTTCCTCACTAAGCTGCTCTTGCATTATTTCTACTGACCCCAATCCGTGACTATTCTGGGGACTGCGACCGCTGGATCTTCCTGTAGCAAAGTCCAAACCCACTTGCAGGGGTCAAAGATGAAAAGCAAGGTATCCCTAGGAACTTCACACCCCAGTCTAATTAGTAACATGGACTCTCCACTTTGCACTCCTTCAAGTGACAGCCGTGAGATGAGGGTCTGTGCAAATCTACCTAGATAGATAGATAGATAGATAGATAGATAGATAGATAGATAGATAGATAGATAGATAGATAGATAGATAGATAGATAGATAGATAGATAGATAGATAGAATATACTGGAGAATTTAGAAGGCTGTAAAGGCCAATGTCAACCATTTTATGTGGACTATTGGCTTCTTTTCGAGACACAAAGAATAGTGACAAATGCTTACCAAAGGCAGGTATTTGTGGGAAAGTCAATTTGCTGTGTTGTATTTTTTTGGGTCGTGGCTAAGTGTGGTCATCGGCCTACTTGGAAAGCAGTTCATTAGGAAGACAGATGTGTACCATAAGGCATGCTCAGAACGATAGTTCGTAATAACGTCATCGATAGAAGCACAGCCCAGGTTACAGAGCAAGGCAATATGCCAATTGGCATCAATTTATCGTTTTAACTTATTGCATTTTTTTCCAGAACTAGTCAAGTTGTTCGGAAAGTGGCCTTCTAAAATATCTAGCGTATAGCTTAACACAGCAGGTAAAGGCTAAAAAAATAAATTACTGAAAATTAAACCCCCCCCCCCCCCCCCCCGAATGTCATAAAACAGCAAATGGCTAAATGTGTTTCACCAAGCCATCATGATAAACACTGTAATTTGCAATGCAATGTTTTTGAGGAAAGTGGGAAATGCCAAATGACAACTACTAGGAGCCCAGTAATGGCAATGATAATTAGATCTTTATAGGCTTGGCCAATTTTCCAGTAACACATTCTGTCACTAGATAAGTAAAAATTTTGATTTGATTCATAAAAACTTAATTGACTGGCACAGTGCTTGTACATGACATTGCTGGTAAATCCTTTTTACAGGAATGCGCTTGAATATATATATATATATATATATGCGAAAGAATAAATTGTAGAGCGCCGGCTTGCTCAAGGCGGTGCAGTTCTGATTTGTTGCAGGGATGTTAAATGAGATTGTAGCTATGTATAAATGAACACATTGGTACTCTGGGATTGCCCCTTTGGGCCGCCACACTCCAGCCTATGGCAACAGAATAAATCATAGTAAGGGAACAGGAAGCAGTTAGCATCTGGGATAGGTGACCTGACCCTAGCAATAGAATTTGCAGAACTGTAGATTCAACATGTCATGTTGTAATTTCCCCCTGGTTGCTCTCTGCTTCAGTTGAACTGTCAAGGCTACATTTATATTTGTTGTTTTGTTATATTCCGAAGGGAATATATTTGGGTACCTATAGTTTAATTACCGTACTGAGCATTGCAAAACGAAAACATGGGATATTAAATACTCATATGATATGGGTGTTTCCAAAAATGTCAGCTGAAACTTCTGCTAATACTTTCCAAAACTACACTTACTGGGATTTGTTATGCTTTTATTTATTCATCATAGTACTCGTTCATCTTGAAGAATGTCATACTTACTTTAATTGGTTCTATCTTACGGTGACCAGCGTCATCAATCTTTGTAAAACTTCCACAATTTCGAAAACCTTTGGGAATTTTAGAAGCTCTGCACTTTTTTCAATGTATCATCCACATACCATTTATTAAGTGCAGCCAAATTACATATTCTAGACAGAGATGTAAATATAAGGCCCATGTGTCACGGTGGGTGCGTGGACCCACTGGGCTGTACCGCCGTAGCGGGATAGTATCTGGGCAACAGGATACCAAGTCAATGTCTATAATTCGAATAAGGGTACCTGTGGTAATTTCATACAGTAGTAATGGTAGGCTCGGATGGGACCTTGGCAGTAGGCAAACACCAGGCGGGGCGTAACAAAGAAGGCGTAGTATACGGTACCACATGACTTCAACTCTCAATGGCACAGGAACAAGGTAGCACGGGATAAAGGATACAGGTAGCAGGTACAGGAACACTGGGAACCGGAAAACACTAAGGGACCATTTTCAAAGACTAACATGGATAAACACAACAACGCTCAGGCAACAAAGGACGGGGCAGGGCCCTTCTTACAGTCCAGGGTGATCATGGGCTATTTTGACATACATTTCAGGTGGGCCCTTTAAGGCCGGGCACATGCATGCGCTCGCACCCTACGGGACACAGCAGAGTGAAGTGGAAGTGAGCTGAGCGCTGGCGTCACCTGAGGAGGAGATGCAGGCCTGCACTCACTGAACCATGGCTGTGGCCGTCCGGGGGTGAGTAATCCTGACGGTCCGTGGCCATGGGTGTCACACCATGCATTGCCATCACATGTAAAGGTGGAAGCCCAATGAAAGCGGTAATTATCAGAATGAGCCAATATAATTTAGGACACGTCATGAGAAAACAAAAAATTCTATACATCATACATCACAAATCAAGGGCATGTCACTGAGAAAACTAACCAGAGGAGAAGACATCCTAGATAAAATAAAGTAAAATCGGTCAGGAGTCAAAATGGACTTTAGGCCCTATGCACATATCCCTCTTGCATAGAGCTGTACTGCCTCAGTATACTGCCCTACAGTCTTCATAGGGTGCCGCATATACGGCTAATTTTAGGACCAACCACAGAATATCAATGAGGTTCAGGGCTTTGGATATTTGTGCGATTCCAAGTTGGACTTGATTTTGTGGTTTAGCTCTGGTATGTCGGATCTATTTAAACTATGATGTGTGACCATATCTCGCTTTGCCAGAACCTTATGACTGTGAATAGCAATATGCAGAGTAATCTGTTAGAGCATACCTAAACTATATTTCTCTAGGCAACTATAAAATTATTTAGTGTTTTAGGGGTTAAAAGGCAAGGTTTTCTCCAATTTTAATTGTCAATCACAATCACCCACCTGGTGATCGCGCTGACTCAATTGCGGTTCCAATTACTGCTCTGTACATGCGCATCAGGTTGCAGTAACGGCTCTTTAACCAGTTAACGACATGCCACATACATGTACAAGGCAGCTGTTAAGGGGAAGAAAGATCCCTTCAATTCCGCCCGTTCACCCCTTAGATGCTTCGGTCCGCAACCACTGCATCTAAGGTGTTAGAATGAGGGGGGAAGCCCCCTCTGAGGTGCCATCACCACCTGGGATGCGATCGCATGGTGCTGATGGTCGTCATGGCAGTCTGGGAGCCTAATAAAGGCCCTCACGTCTGCCATCTTTGTGCACCTATACAGGGGCAGGGCTTAATAGGAGCCTGTCAAAATCACTATAAAGTGCAATACATTAGAATTTCAGTATTTAGTGCAAGCGATCCAACAATCGCTGGTTTAAGTCACCTGGGGGAGGGGTAATAAAAATAAATAAAAAACAGTTATATAAAGTTAAAGAGGCTCTGTTACCCGATTATAGGTGCCCTATCTCCTACATAATGTGATCAGCGCTGTAATGTAGATAACAGCAGTGGTTTTTATTTTGAAAAACGATCATTTTTGAGCAAGTTATGAGCAATTTGAGATTTATGCTAATTCGTTTCTTAATAGACAACTGGGTGTGTTTTTACTTTTTACCAACTGGGCGTTGTGAAGAGGAGTGTATAACACTGACCAATCAGTGACCAATCAGTGACCAATCACCATCATACACTACTCATTGTTCCAGCCCAGCTTCTTTCACTGCACAGCGTGATTGTTACAGCGTGATTGTGAAGTGAAAGACGCTGGGCTGGAACAATGAGAAGTGTATGACACTGATTGGTCACTGATTGGTCAGCCTCATACACTCCTCTGTACAACACCCAGTTGGTAAAAAGTAAAAACACGCCCAGTTGTCTATTAAGAAACTAATTAGCATAAATCTAAAATTCCTCATAACTTACTCAAAATTGATCGTTTTTCATAATAAAGACCACTGTTATCTACATTACAGCGCCGATCACATTATGTAGGAGATAGGGCACTTATAACTGGTGACAGCCTCTTTAACATAACTGTAACTTACAATATAACATTATTTAAACCGCTCGGTGAACGCCGTAACAAAAAGAAAAAAAAAAAGTTTTATGGTTATTTTAGCTCTCTAAAAAAATAGAATAAGAAATTATCAAAAAGTCGCATATACCCCAAAATGGTACGAATAAACACTACATCTCGCCCAGCAAAAAATAAGCCACTAAATTGACCAAAAAAATAAAAATTGTGGTAACACATGAAAAAAAGAATAATTTTTTATCGCCGTAATCATAGCAACCCATAGAATAAAGTGAACATGTCTTTTTTTTCGCATGATGAACGCCGTAAAAACAAAACCCCCAAAAATATGGGCAATCACTATTTTTTGCACATTTCACCCCACATATAATTTGTTTTCAGTCTCCCAGTACATTGTATGGTACAATAAATGGTGACATAAAAAAACTACAACTTGTCCCGCAAAAAACAAGCACTCAAACGACTATGTCGACTAAAAAATAAAAAGGTTATGGTTTTTGAAACGCGGGGAGGAAAGAAATAATTTGAAAAAATGAATTGGCTTGCTAATTAAAGGGATCTCATGGACATTTATGGCATATCCTGTGGATAGATGCAAGTTCTACCTCTGGGACCCGCACCTGTCTCTAGAACGGGGCCCCCTAAACCTGGGACACTTCTTAATTTCTGACCATGTAATCAGGAAAAAGGCGTAGCACGCTGAACATACGTTTCTGTAACGCTCATAGAAGCGTATGGCAGTTAAAAAAAACAGCGTTAGCGTATACGGTCCTACTAACAATGCAGTTCCAGCTAAAAAGTTAATTAATTACAGTTTACATGTCAAAATTTTGCAAAATTGCTGGTTTTCACCAATGAAATTCTGTTTTGCTTTTTCTTCTGTGCACCCTGATATATTAAAGCACAGTAAGGGCTATGTTAACACAGTGCTTTTTCAGTTTGTTTTGCGACAAATCTGAGAGATTTTAGAGCAAGCTACGTCTTTTTGTGGTGATTTATGCAATTTTCCCTTGATTTCTGTAGGTATAAACTGCAATACAGAAAACCACATGTTTCAATGGTTACTGTCTTGATAATTCGCCATGTTAATAAAGTTTACAACCAGGAGCTATGGGGGGCATCACACTGTGTGGGGCAGCTATGGGGGGGCATTATGCTGTGTGGGAGCAGTTATGGAAGCATTATACTGGAGGGGCATCCATGGGGGCTGTTGAGCAATGCGGCTGGGCATAGACGCGTGCAGAGGTCTGGTGGTATTGGGATGGGGTAGGAGCTAAGCCAGATGGAAAAGAAATGGGGCAAATTCAAAATGCATTACAATTCTGGCTCAAATTGAGCAAGAATTCTTGTGCACTTGCCGTGTGCCACATTTATTAATAGTTTCAAAAACCTTTTGCTTCTCACTCGACAAGGAGACAACATTTGGTGCAAAATACGGTCAAAAACCAAGTCAACCAAGAAGTGGCAGAAGAAATAAAAAAGTTTCTAACATGTCGAGTAACTACTTTGATAAATTCAACTTCTGACTGCCTTGTCTAAGTTTATGCTGCCTAAATCTTCGAAAATATTAATACATTTGCCCCACAATGTATATATCAGAGAAGACCTCACCTTAAAGAGGCTCTGTCACCAGATTTTGCAACCCCTATCTGCTATTGCAGCAGATCGGCGCTGCAGTGTAGATTACAGTAACGTTTTTATTTTTAAAAAACTAGCATTTTTGGCCAAGTTATGGCCATTTTTGTATTTATGCAAATGAGGCTTGCAAAAGTACAACTGGGCGTGTTGAAAAGTAAAAGTCCAACTGGGTGTGTATTATGTGTGTACATCGGGGCGTGTTTACTACTTTTACTAACTGGGCGTTCTGATGAGAAGTATCATCCACTTCTCTTCAGAACGCCCAGCTTCTGGCAGTGCAGATCTGTGACGTCACTCACAGGTCCTGCATCGTGTCGGCCACATCGGCACCAGAGGCTACAGTTGATTCTGCAGCAGCATCAGCGTTTGCAGGTAAGTAGCTACATCGATTTACCTGCAAACGCCGATGCTGCTGCAGAATCATCTGTAGCCTCTGGTGCCGATGTGTCCTCGCTCGTCTGACACGATGCAGGACCTGGGGAAGTGACGTCACAGCGTGATCTCTGGAGAACACGGCTGTGTCTGCACTGCCAGAAGCTGGGCGTTCTGAAGAGAAGTGGATGATACTTCTATACACAACGCCCAGCTAGTAAAAGTAGTAAACACGCCCCGATGTACGCACATAATACACGCCCAGTTGTACTTTTACTTTTCAACACGCCCACTTGTACTTTTGCAAGCCTCATTTGCATAAATACAAAAATGGCCATAACTTGGCCAAAAATGCTCGTTTTTTAAAAATAAAAACGTTACTGTAATCTACATTGCAGCGCCTATCTGCTGCAATAGCAGATAGGGGTTGCAAAATCTGGTGACAGAGCCTCTTTAAGTCTGTGAATATCATTGTGTATTCTGCCCGAGACTGTCTGATAAGTAAAGTGTTTACAGCGAGCCGATATTTGGTGATGATCCTTGTATAATGGTATTACTTGGTAACTCTATGACTGTATTATCATATACAGATTTGTTTTTATCACTGTGGCTTATTATTTCTACAGGTTCTAGGCCTCACAGCACTGTATTTCATTATAAACTACTATCCAAGAAAAATGCACTGTTGACTACAATGTTTTTTTTATTTTGGGTGAGCAAAAGATATGCCTTCGGGCATGTACCCCATATCTTTTAACACCCTAGTAATGCCCTTGTTTGCCTAATCTATCGGATACCATATTACAGAGGTATTCTACCCTATAAGCAGCATACAGTTGCCCAGTGGATCTCTATTCAGGCTCTGTCGTGTGGATGAGGTCTATAGGTGCAACTTTGTGGAGAAAAATGGTGGTGTAAAAACTTAATTTGAGATAAGTACAAAAAGTTTATTGACTTGATAAATGAGTGTGACTCCTTTATTAAAACTGCATAAGAGAAAAAGTGACCTTGAGTCCAATACAAAGTAAAAATTAGATTTCTTTGTTTATAGGGCATGAGAGATATATACGCTGCTTCTATGTCAATACACAGTGGCGGAAAGGACCGGAGCGGCGGCCCTGGAACGACGCCGTCTAGGAGTCGAGAGGTGGCTCTTCTTTATTTTTTTTTCTTGCGTCCCGCCTACCGTGACCAATTTTTTAAATAACTCGGAAAACACCTTTAACCAAATGTGAAAATTTTGAAGTATTTCTTCACCCAGCCACTTAGGCGATATGTGGTGAATTGTATGTGTCTTGATATGAGACATTCACTTTTTACTATGTTATTATTTATTTGCCTTTAGTTTTGGAGAACAAAGGACCTTTAACACAAATTTATCATTTAAAACTACCAGTATCTGGTTAACCATTTACATTTTTACAGGACATTTGCAGAGAGAGAGAGAAGGACAAAATTTAAATAATATTTGCAGATATAAATTAAGAAAATACATTGTAAAATTTAGACATAAATTGTGAATTTTTATTGACCTAAAACTGGCCATTTGATTTCAGTACAATTATTTGATCCCATGTACTGATTTAGTGTATTTTCTTGATGCACCCATATGTAAATCATCATTAAAATGCCTTTGCACTGCCCTAACAACAGTTCTTTAAAAGGATATGCCTAATTTGATAAAAGAAGGGAAAACGGGACAATCAGTCAGCAGTGAAATTCCTCCCACAGGAGAGGGCAGGCCGGGGCTCGGAGGTCTGAGAATGACTTTCAGACACAGGAAAGTTTCTGCATTTAGGATTTTTTCCCATTTAAAAATGGCTTATATTAGTTTACATGTAGAGCTGGTGACAGCTTAATGTCTCTGTTGCCATTAAACCGATAAAGACTTGTCAGTATTTATATGTGAAAATCTGTATATTTTATTTTCTCATATTCCTGCAACTTCCGAGGACATAATAAAGATAATTTTTCTTATTAACAATATTTAAGTAAATGATAGGCAATGGCATAGGGATGAGAGCAAATACATACTTGTTGTCTTACACCAAGAGATTGAAGAGTAACAAAAGAGTCTTGATTCTACTTAATAAAATGTTCTTTACAGGAAACTATTTTATTTTCTGACTGTTTTATGACCCTATATCATGTATCATTCAAATCACTATTTTACATCCCCCTTTATTAAAACTAGAAAAAGAATTACTGGTCATTGTGGACATTCATAAAAGAGATGTATTATTTGCTTCATAAAATGTTTTATAGCATGCCTGAAGCCTATGTTTTTTAAAGAATATATATATATATTAAAGGGACACTCCAGCCAAAACAAAAAACTTTCCCACATGTACCATTATGGTATTCCATGTGTCAGTCTCTCACCTGTTATTTATCTCTATATATCAGACTGGGATGGTTGCTGTCATGTCCGTGTCTGCGGGCCGCCAGGTTCACTCACCTCCTGACGGCCGCAGCCATGGGTCTGCGAGCGCTGGCCCCAGTCTCCTCCTTAGGAGACGCCAGCATTCTCGTCCATTCACCTCGGCCAGGTCCCGTAGGGTGCTCACGCACGCTTATGCCCGCTCTTAATGGTGCAGCGCGCGCCTGTCTTCCATATGTAATCAGCCCATGGTGCTCTGGACTATAAGAAGGACCCAGCCCCTTGATTCGATGCCCGAGCGTTGTTGTCGTACCCTAAGTTTGCCGTGCAAATGGTCTCATAGTGTTTTCCACTCCTCAGTGTTCCCTGTTCCTGTATCCCGTGCTATCCTGGTCAAGTGCCGTGCTGTGCTGTAGTCATGCTGTGCTGTATGCTAAGCCTTTCCTGCTACTCCACACCTGACGTCTACCTGCTGCCTAGTCCCAGCAGAGCATGCCTTGCTACTGTCCGAGCTGCCACAGGTACCCTATACGAACTATGGACTCTGACCTGCGCCCTGTTGGCCAGCTGCCATACCGCCAAGGCGGTACGGTCCAGTGGGTCCACAAACCCTACGTGACAGTACACTCAGGCCATGGACCCTGCTGGTCGATCCAAGACAATGATGACGTCACAAGTGATGCGGGCGGATATGCTAGTCCTCCGGTCTCGACAGGACCAACCCCTCCAGGCCTTGAACATTCTCGCACGTCGGCAGGAGGCACAAGCTGCCGTTCCTCCTACTACACCACCTGGCAGTGTGGATCCTCATTTTTCTTTGCCACTTCCTGACCGCTATGATGGAGACGCGAAGCCCTGTCGTGGATTCTTGAACCAGTGCCAGATCCACTTCAGTCTGTATACAAGTGCATTTTCATCTGATGGCGCAAAGGTCGCTTTCGTCATCTCTCTGCTCACTGGCATGGCCCTTGCATGGGCGAATCCTATGTGGGAGAGACAAGAACTAGAGACCCGTGACTTCCTCCGGACTTTTCGCATGGTGTTTGAGGAGCCTGGATGAGTCTCTTCTGCAGCGGCTTCCTTGCTAAACCTACGCCAAGGACTCACCTCCGTGAGTGAGTACGCCATCCACTTCCGCACCCTGGTGGGAGAACTGTTGTGGAACAATGAGGCCCTGGTGGCTACATTCTGGCAGGGGCTGTCTCCTAGCATTAAGGACGAACTTGCCGCCTGAGATCTACCGTCTAACTTGGATGACCTCGTCCTTCTGTCCGCCCGGATTGATATGAGGATCAGAGAACGGCTCCAAGAAGCTAGTCAGGAGGGAGGCCTCCCTAGTCCAGCCCCATCCTTGCAGCAACCTCTGCTGTCCTCAGATGCCGATCCTCCTAAGGAGTCTGTGAGCATGGACCAGGGTAAGCTATCTACCCAGGAGAAACAACGCAGGCACTGTAAAGGATCTGCCAGACACAGCTTCTGTGTCGACGCCCGTGGTTAATCAGTCTGCATCTGCTCCTAGGTCTGATAGAGTGACTCGATCTGCTACCACTCAGGCTGGTAAGCTGAGGAGTGGGAGAACCTACCACAGCCTGGCCAGATGGAGCTAGCTCCCGCCCTCGGTCTATTTATACCTTCATTTCCTGCTCTCCTTTGCCTGTGATTCTGTCTTGTTTCCTGGCTCTGCTGTTCCTGCTAGTACTATTGACCTCTTAGCAAACCGAATAATACCCCGAATGATACTAGTGGTCCTAGTGACTAATTAAAACTAAACCAGAACAAGAAACAAGTCACGACCAGGTGTTTGAAAAAATACAAATAATCTTTATTAAAGTCAATTAGACACATGGAGACAACGTATAACACTTAGACATACTAAAATGCCATGGACCCTTGAACACAAACGGAATCCGAACGTAAAAGCAGAGTAGCCCCCCAGATGTAAAAATGGTCTGACACAACCTATATATGGCTAAAGTGCATAAATACATATTAATGAGCAGGTACTAGGCATGGTACGCTTTGCACAGATGAACACACAAATAAGTATAGAGAATATATATAAGGTACAATCTAAGTAAAAACGACATGTCGGATTTTACGTTCGGATTCCGTTTGTGTTCAAGGGTCCATGGCATTTTAGTATGTCTAAGTGTTATACGTTGTCTCCATGTGTCTAATTGACTTTAATAAAGATTATTTGTATTTTTTCAAACACCTGGTCGTGACTTGTTTCTTGTTCTGGTTTACTATTGACCTCTGCTTCGTATTGACCCAGGCTTCACTGACTACGCTCCTGCTCTGCGTATGGTACCTCGTACACTCCTGGTTTGACTCGGCTCGTTCACTACTCTTGTTGCTCACTGTGTTGCCGTGGGCAACTACCCCATTTCCCTTAGCTTCTGTGTACCCTTGTCTGTTTGTCTGTTGTGCACTTATTGAGTGTAGGGACCGTCGCCCAGTTGTACGCCATCGCCTAGGACGGGCCGTGCAAGTAGGCAGGGACTGAGTGGTGGGTAGATTAGGGATCACCTGTCTGTCTCCCTACCCCGACATTACAGACGCAATTTTGTCTATATTCCGGCCTCGGAGGCCATCTTGTGCATTTGTGTCCCAAAAAGCACCAAAGCCTATGGTTGGTAGGAGAGACAACCTTGGGTAAGAAAGGACTTCCGTCTAAATTGTCCATACCCGTGACCATAATGTCCGGCGAGAAAACGCATCAGGTCTCTGCGTATCTGGACTCTGGATCCGCTGCTAATTTCATTTGTAGAGACCTGGTGGATCTTCTTCAATTACCCACTACTCCTCTGGAGAGGCTGTTGATGGTTGCATCGGTAAATGGACTTCCTCTGCCAGACCCAGTTATAGCTGTGACCAAGCGGCTGGGGCTCCAAGTGGGAGCTCTCCACTCCGAGTTGCTATCATTCTTTGTCTTGTCCAAGGCCGTTAACCTCGTGCTGCTGAGCCTGCCTTGGCTCCGACTACATGCCCCAGTCCTGGACTGGAACACTGGAGAGGTTCTCCAGTGGAGCCCTGAGTGTCACAAATGTTGCCTGGGACAGATTCGTTCGGCTCAGCCTCCTTTGCCTCAGTCCCTAGCAGCATTGCCGGATCATTATGCTGCATTTTCGATCTGATTCCTGGTGCATCCCTTCCCCGTGGTAGGGTATATCCTCTCTCCTTACCAGAGACTCTGTCCATGTCCGCCTATGTTAAAGAGAACTTGGAGCGGGGCTTCATACGGAAGTCTTCCTCCCTGGCAGGAGCTGGGTTCTTCTTCGTCAAGAAGAAAGATGGTTCTCTGCGTCCCTGTATCGACTACCGGGGTCTCAGACAGATCACGGTGAAAAATAAGTATCCGTTGCCACTGATCTCAGAACTATTTGACTGTATACGTGGTGCCAAGATTTTTTCCAAACTAGACCTGCGTGGGGCTTTTAACCTAATCCGGATTCGCCAGGGTGATGAATGGAAGACTGCATTTAACACCCGTGATGGACACTATGAATATCTAGTAATGCCCTTCGGCCTGTGTAATGCCCCCGCAGTCTTCCAGGAGTTCGTTAATGACATCTTCCGTGACCTCCTCTATGTTTGTGTAGTAGTCTATCTTGATGACATCTTGATTTTTTGTAAGACCCGGGATCTGATTGCCCGTCATTTCTGGTGGCCCATGCTGCCCAAGTACATTATGGACTTTGTTTCTTCTTGCTCAGTGTGTGCAGCTAACAAGTTCGCTCACTCCAGACCTGCTGGCCTGCTCCAGCCATTGCCTGTGCCCGATGCTCCCTGGCAGCATATAGCTATGGACTTTATCACTGATCTGCCTCTCTCTGCTGGATGCAGTACTGTCTGGGTGGTGGTGGATCGATTTTCGGAGATGGCCCACTTCGTTCCTCTGACTTGTCTTCCTTCTGCTCAACTGGCCAAGCTGTTCATCCAAGACATCTTCCGCCTGCACGGCTTTCCGCAGCATATTGTGTCAGATCGGGGGGTTCAGTTTACCTCGAAGTTCTGGAAAGCCCTCTGTGGACTCCTAGGTATAAAGTTGGACTTTTCCTCGGCCTACCATCCTCATTCCAATGGTCAGGTCGAGAGGATCAATCAGATCTTGGAAAACTACTTACGCCACTTCATCTCCAAGTAGCACGATGACTGGGTGCAGTTGCTCCCGAGGGCTGAGTTCTCTTACAATAATCACACCAGCGAGTCCACACAGAAGACACCGTTCTTTATTGTCTATGGCCAATACCCACAAGTTCCTCTCCCGGTGCCTGATACGTCCGAGGCACCAGCTGCTGACACGGCGTTTAGGGACTTTCTGCAGATCTGGCAGCAGACTCGATCCTCCATCCTGCTTGCAGGCGACCGCATGAAACGGAAGGCGGACACAAGGAGAAAAGAACCTCCGCAGTTTCTTCCTGGCATGAAGGTCTGGCTGTCCTCCAGGAATATTCGACTGAGGGTGCCGTCGTAGAAATTTGCTCCCAGGTTCCTCGGACCCTTCGAGATCCTGCAGCAGATCAAACCTGTCGCCTACAAGCTTCGGCTGCCCCCTACCCTCAGGATCCCCAACTCCTTCCATGTCTCTCTCCTGAAACCAGTGGTTCTGAACCGCTTTACCAAGACTCCTAGCCCTGCGGTTGCCTCCAGCGGCCCTTCAGACACCTTCGAGGTTAAGGAGATCTTGGACACCAAGAGAGTAAGAGGAAAGACTTTTTATTTGGTGGATTGGAGGGGGTTTGGTCCTGAAGAGAGGTCCTGGGAGCCAGAGGAGAACCTCAATGCTCCTACCCTTCTGAAGAAGTTTCTCTCTCACTCTGGCCCCAAGAGGAGGGGGCGTAAGAGGGGGGGATACTGTCATGTTCGTGGCTGCGGGCCGTCAGGTTCACTCACCTCCTGATGTCTGCAGCCATGGGTCTGCGAGCGCAGGCCCCAGTCTCCTCCCCAGGAGACACCAGCGGTCACGTCCACCCACGTCGGCCGGGTCCCGTAGGGTGCTCACGCCATGGGATGATTACATATGGAAGACCAGTGTGCGCGCTGCCTCTTTAAGAGCCGGCATGAGCGTGCACTGGTCTTCCATATTTAATCAGCCCAGGGCGCTCTGGACTATAAGAAGGACCCAGCCCCTTGCTTCTATGTCTGAGCGTTGTTGTCGTACCCTAAGTTTGTCTTGCAAACGGTCTCCTAGTGTTTTCCAGCTCCCAGTGTTCCCTGTTCCTGTATCCTGTATCCCGTGCTACCCTGGTCAAGTGCCGTGCTGTAGTCATTCTGTGCTATATGCTATGCCTGTCCTGCTACTCCACACCTGATGTCTACCTGCTGCCTAGTCCCAGCCGAGCCTGCCTTGCTACTGTCCGAGCTGCCACAGGTACCCTATACGAACTATAGACTCTGACCTGCGCCCTGTTGGCCAGCTGCCATACCGCCAAGGCCATATATTGTAATAGTTCAGACTTTTACGGACGCGGTGATACCTATTATGTTTATTTATTAAATTTTTTACTATGCTCAAGGGGGAAAATGGGAAAAGTGTTTTTTTTTTAACTTTTAATATTTTTTATTTATTTTTTTTTTACACAAAAAAACCCCACTTTATTTAACTCATTTTTACTTTTTTTATTAGTCCCCCTAGGGGACTTAAACCAGCGATCGTTAGATCGCTTGCACGATATACTGCAATACTAATGTATTGCAGTAAATCGTGATTCTGACAGGCATCTATTAAGCCCTGCCGAAGGCAGGGCTTAATAGGCGTACAAAGATGGCGGACCTGGGGGCCTTCATTAGGCTCCCAGGCAGCCATAGCAACCATCGCCCCCCTGCGATTGCGTGGGGTGTGATGAGCTGTTAGAGGGGGTCGCCCCCCTCTTTCTAACGATTTAAATGCTGCGGTTGCTAATGACCGCAGCATTTAACGAGTTAAACTAGCGGGATCGCGCTAGAGCGCGATGCCTCTCATTACTCTGAAGTGTCGGCTGTAACAAACAGCCGACACCGGCATCGTATGGAGCGAGTTCACTCCGTGAGCCCGCTCCATACTTCTCCTACCCGGCTATGACGTAACTGTATGTCATATGTCGGGAAGGGGTTAAAGGGTAATGCCATCATAGAATGTTACAACATTTTGCTAGGATATGTCATTACATTATGATACGTAGGAGTCTGACCTCTGTGACCACCGCCAATCTAGAGAACCCCGATCCCTTCAACTTTTCTAATGCACAGTGGCGTCCCCAGTCATACGCAATGTAGGGAAATGCAACATGGCCCCAATCAAGTGAATGGGACAGTGCTGCTGTGCCCAGTAATTTTAAGGACCATGGAGTCCTGACAGTTGGACCCCCATGTTTACCACAGGAAGCCATTTTCTTGTTTTACCTGTCGTACAGCTGGTCTGATCTGTGTGCATACTGAGCACATCTCTAAGATCAGAAGCATCATTATCAGAGAAGGAGGAAGGATTTGACCTCTTTTGCTCGTATGGCACTTCTGGCTCGGAGGACAGATATGTTGTAGCATGCATTTTACAAGCCATAAAACATGCAGAGTAATGCAGTACCAAGCTTATTTGATGATATTGTGAAGCTGTTGTAGACTAAATGGCAATACAGGAATACAATGCACAACCCCGTCTACCTGCTCTCCCCAAAAAATGTATGGAGTGGATATTTAATGTCTTAGGAGGCAAATTAAGCCTTTTGACATGTTCCTAGAATCACGATAGTACTGTAATGGATTTTGCTAATTTTTTATTTTGCCAAAATAGGGTGAACAGATTTGCATAGACTAATAAGCTCCCGTAAGAAAAAAAAAATGGGTCCACCAGGGATGAGATCTAGATAGTCATTTGAAGCCAAAAGGTCAGTATCACATGCATAGTTGACAATTTTTATATTTTGTCCCAATTGAACAGTTTTATTATTCTTTAAATGTTCACACTCACATTTACTCCTCTACTTATAAAAACAGCAACCATTTGATATATTTTTCATATTTCTTAAATTACATATTAATCATTTCGATGCCATCGTTGACTGTTAACTAAAGCGTGTCTGATTTATAGTATGCAAAATATGGTCCGTTACCAAGTTTATGGATGATTACCATCGTCTGGAGAATATTAGTTAAGTAGAATTAAATGAACCTTTAAATCTGAGAACGGATCTAATCTATGACCATGTTAGCCGCTGCTTAACAACTACTTAACATCAGTTGTATTGGAATATAAACAAAGGATAAATATATGTTTTTTTTCATTGTCAGCCGCTTTAAAGTTACATAGTTATGTAGTTAGTACGGTTGAAAAAAGACACATGTCCATCAAGTTCAACCAAGAGACGGGAAAGGAAGGAGAAAAATTTCTACACACAGGAGCGGATATTTTTTTTGTTCTAGTAAATTATCTAACCCTTTTTTGCAGAACCTACTGTTCCTGCTGTGACAGCTCCTGCGGTAGAATATTCTATAGATTCACAGTTCTCACAGTAAAGAAGACTTGTCACCTCTGCACATTGAACCTTTTTTTCTCCAGACGGAGGGAGTGCCCCCCTTTTTTGGGGGGGGGGGGTTTACATGGAACAGGATTTCACCATATTTCTTGTATGGTCCATTCATATATTTATATAAGTTAATCATGTCCCCCCTTAGTCGTCTCTTTTCAAGGCTAAATAGGTTTAATTATTTTCATCTTTCCTCATAACTTAGATTCTCCATGCAACTTATTAGCTTCGTTGGTCTTCTTTGTATTTGTTCCAACTCCAGGGCATCCTTTCTATGAACTGGAGCCCAGAACTGAACTGCATATTCTAGATGAGGCCTCACTAAAGCTTTGTAAAGTGGTAATATTACATCCCTGTCCCGCGAGTCCATGCCTCTTTTAATACACGACAATATCTTGCTAGCCTTTGAAGCAGCTGCTTGACATTGCATGCTGTTATTTAGTTTATGATCTACAAGTACACCCAGATCCTTCTCAACAAGTGACTCCCCCAGTGTAGCTCTCCCTAGAACATATGATTCTGTTTTCATTCATAGTTTTATACTGCTGCGGAAGTGCTGGGCGTGATTTTCACGCACCCATTGACTTCAATGGGTGCGTGATGCGCGAACACTGCACAAATATCGGACATGTCGTGAGTTTTACGCAGCGGACACACGGACATACGCTGCGTGAAAATCACTGACAGTCTGCACGGCCCCATAGAGTAACATAGGTCTGTGCGAGGCGCGTGAAAATCACGCGCGTTGCACGGATGTATTACACGTTCGTCTAAATAAGCCCTAACAATAAGGCCCAGTTCACAGAGTTTTTGGGCCTTGATATTGACTCGGACACTGCGTCAGAATCAGCACCAAACAACTTCCAAAACCGCCTCCCATTGATTTAATCTGAAATCAATGGGAGCCAGTCGCGGAAAAAAGAAAAAGCAGCACGTCCTTTCTTGCCGCGGTTCTGCCTCTGACCTCCCATCGAAATCAATGGGAGGCAGAAAATGCATTTTTCGCTGCGTTTTTTGTCTGCTGTCCTCAATCGCCGCAGGCAAAAAACGCAGCAAAAAAACGCGGCAAGATAGTGTGGGCAGGTCCTTTTGAGGCAGATTTTTTTCTGCCTACAAAATACTCTGTGTGAACAGGGCCATACATGATCAGCACTTTGAGACACTTTACTCACTGTGTCAGAAGAGCTGCTCCCACTCCAGTCCTCGTCAGGCGAGGTCTTCGGTCCAGACGTTCAGTCCTTCACCTCCAGCCAGGCTCCAGGTAAGTTGTGTCCATGTGTGTCTGTGGCTACACGCGCTTCGTTCGCGGTTGTGCGCCCGGCCGATCGCGGGTGCGCGGGTGCTGTCGCAGGTGCGCTCTTCCGGGCTTTCGCGGTTGCGCTCGCGGGCTGTCGCGAGTGCACGCTTGCGGATGCTCGCGAGTGCGCACGCGCGGGAGTTTGCGGGTGCGCGCGATCTGTCGCGCTCGCGGGCGGGCGGTGTTTGACGGCCCCCATGACGAGAGGGGGGGCACGCAGGTAACGACATTCTTTTGGTGAAAAAAACTAGCCCTATTGCAGGGGCCTGTTTTTTTCTACCAAAGGCAAGTCGCAGCAGTTGCCGGGCCCCCCTTTCAATTAGGTTTGGCCGGGCCCCTCACATCAGTACCCCTAATACCCCCCTGATGGCGGCCCTGCCCAGATGCATAACTGTACATTTATCTACACTAAACTTTATTTGCCAAGTGGACGCCCAAACACTTAGTGTGTTCAAATCCGCTTGCAATTTCCGAACATCTTCCATAGACTGAACATTACTTAATAGCTTGGTGTCATCTGCAAAAATAGAAAGATGTACTAGATAGAAAGTACTAGCTAACACCAGCACCAGGGTATATGTCCTATTTCTCCCCTATTCACTACAATGCAGGCCTTGCACTGCTCTACATCTTTGTCCGATGCAAGTATTATGGTTTTTAGGGTATCTTGGTATTCAGTAAATGAAACTTAAATCATTGTGTAATGAAAAGTTATGCAACTTTCTAATTTACTTTCTGTATCAATTCCTTGTGGTTTTTAAGAGCTGTTTCCTGCCTTTGTATATAAATAATAGCAAACAGAGATCTTTAAAATCATCAGGATTTGCTTCAGAAAGTATATTAAACAGGAAAATTTTAAAGGAAATGTTCACCTTCGCAAGCAATTTCTTTTTTCATTGTTCCATGCTAAAATGAAGAATAAAGCAGCTTTGAAAGGAGTCTTAATTTGAAGAAAAAACGTCTATGCAAAACCTTTATGTTTCCATGGTAACAGACTATAAACAAGCTCTGTGTAGTCTGATCCTGCAGTCCCTTCTTACTTACTTATATTTAGTAGTCAGAAAAAAGTAGGGGACAGATCGATAGCAATATGATTGCAAGATCAGACTACACAAGATTTATCTGTTACCATTTAAATACTTAGGTTTTCTTAGAGCTGTAGATAGAAAAAAATAGATATTTTCTAGTTAACCCCTTCTCGACGTATGACGTATACGTATGTCATAGCCAGGTAGGGGAAGCATAGAGCAGGCTCACGAGCTGAGCCCGCTCCATACAACGTGGGTGTCGGCAATCCCACTCGTTTAACTCCTTAGATGCCTTGGTCTATAGCGACCGCGGCATCTAAGGTGTTAGAAAAAGGGGGAAACCTCCTCTGACAGCTCATTGGCCCCTTGCAAAGTGATCGCGGGGTGCCAATGGTTGGCATTGCAGCCTAGGGGCCTAATGAAGGCCCCCAAGTCTGCCATCTTTGTACAAATATTAGTAGGAGCCTTTCCAAGACAGAATATACGGCAATACATTGCAAAATATTGAACAACAAGTGATCAAAAACTCACATGTACCCAAAAAAATACAGCTCATCCCATAAGAAATAAGGCCTTAAACTGCTCAAACGACAGAAAAATAAAAAGTTATAGCTCTCAGAATAAATTTTATTTTTAACAATTCGGTTTTTCCTTCTAAAAGTAGTAAAATATAAAAAAAAAACTATACAGATTTGGTATCACAGTAATCGTATTGACCCACAGAATAAAATTGAAACGTCGTTTTAATTTCATGGTGAACACCGTAAAAAAGTGCATAAAACAATAGAAGAATCACTGTTTTTTTCCATTCTCTCACACAAATATTTTTTTTTCCCCATTTCCTACTACATTAATAATTTGTGCCATGAATAACTACAACTCGTTATGCAAAAATCAAGCCCTCGTGCAGCTATATCGACGGAAATATCAAAAAGTTATGGCTTTTGGAAGCAGGGGAGGAAAAAACTAAAATGAAAATCCGAAAAATGGCTGCGGAGGGTATTTAAAAGTTTGCCTCATTTTTCCTTTTCGATGTATTGGGAAAAAATTTTAAAAAAATGTTGCGTAGGTGTACATAGCCTTTAAGTACTTGTAATATAACTGTAATATGATTATAATAAAGTGAAACTGAGGATATTTTATTATGTATTTAAACTATTTGACTGTTTGTTTTATGTTGTATAGACTTATAATGACATCTATCTTTCTTTTACTGAAAGGGTTCAAGTTTAAAGGAAAAGTAAATGAAGCAAATTAGCTCCTATGTATAAACATCATATGAGACTGCAAGCTGTATTATGTAGACTTAAGAAAACATGCATTGTGTTGTGCGTCAATTATAAGAACAAATGATCCTTTAATAACCAAGTCTAGCTCAGACAGATATAGTTACAGACAAGATGATGAGTGGTGGTAGTAGTAGGACTCCGGCAGTAGTAGTGATTATCTTTCTACCTGCATAAAGACACAATGTAGAGGATGTGGGTCAGTGATGTAATGAGCTATGTGTGAATTTTCAAGGCACCGGTTAAGCTTTGACCCTTTCATTTCCCTAAGTGCAATATCCTATGTCAAAGGATTCCGATTTGCGTCATTACTTTGCTGCTGACACTTCTAGATCTTGTTCTGAAAACAGTAATTCAATTCATTTGCTCCTATCATTTTAATAAATTGCACACTATAATACAGCAGGATAGTGACAAAAAATTTCCTATAAGATTCCCTTGGAGCCCATTGCCAGACAAAGTTTGGGTAGAAATAATGGCCTGTATTCTACAGAAGTTCTTCCAGGACAGCTGTCCTCTTCTGTTATCTGATAACTCTCACTGG
Organism: Rhinoderma darwinii; assembly: GCF_050947455.1. Lineage (NCBI taxonomy): Eukaryota > Metazoa > Chordata > Amphibia > Anura > Rhinodermatidae > Rhinoderma > Rhinoderma darwinii. The sequence goes on along the minus strand of NC_134697.1, from coordinate 81,438,891 downwards.
AGTACCAACAAGCTAGTCTGCCTTGGCCTGGGTATTTAGATAAAGTAACAGGGCCGTATGAAAGTAACCGAAGGGTTAAGTAGTTTACCCTGTATAATTCTGACTATGAAAATGGGATAAAGAGTTAATGATTGTTTTTGTGTACATGGTCTGTAAAATCCCCAGGATAGTTTAAAGTTTAGTTGAACTTGTTTTTGTCCAAAGATGTGGGCTCAGGGCGTTTAAGTCTATACTTGTAATCGTGTCTGTTTTCTATTGGCTTTTGTACATTATCTCAATTTGGCATCTTGTCCTGTATAAATAAACGGAACAGGGCATCATTCTACAGTTAATGCCACAGTGTGATACTGATGAACTTCAGTGTCTATGTCTTCTCTCCGATGCATCGTTATTTGATTTGGACTCCAATGCTGAATTTTTAGAGTACCTTTAGCTGTTCCGACAGCCGCAAACTGAATTTTTGCACCTGGTGAAAGAAAGTATAGCTAAAACTAAATAACAAAAGTAATTCAAGCCATAGCGTTATGCTAAGTTTTTATCTCATTTACGTGTAGCTTTCCTTTGGCATCTTAAATGTAAGCCTACAATTTCATATGTGAACATTTCCATAAAACATCAAATAATTATGACATTTTAAATGCAGTAAATAACATGTTCTACATTAACATTACCAGTAATTTTATGTCTAACTTGATGGGCTGTAAAAAAGCTTTATACAGTGGCGTCCCGGCGGGGATTGGGGTCTATCCAAGATCCTCACACAAACCCTTCCACATCTAGCCCTGGCACACAAGGTCTGTGCCGCGGCCCATACAAGGTCCTTATGACGCGTGAGATACATGCTGTCACATACAGGTCTAAGCTGTGGAGCATACATACTACCCAGCTTCAGGACCTTGTATGAGCCGTGACACAGACCTTGTGTGCTGGGGCCTGATGTTTCAGGGGGGCCTTTCGTGTCGGTCTCTGAAGACAAGAGAAGTCTGGAGCGAGGCATGGTGATTAAATGTTTGGGTTTTTAATGTCTGATCTTGGGTCTAATTTAGGAGTATGTTGTTTTACATGGACCCCCCAGATCAAAGTGCGACATGGGGCCCAGCACCCTCAAGTTACGCTCTTGGCTTTAAACATATTGTGCAATCAACTGTGAAGACAAGTTGGGAAGTTGTGTGCTTGGAAAGAATAATCCTACTTGTTAGAATCTCATCTTTTGCTACAAACTTCGGAAAGTTACATACTCTATAACCAGTCCAAATACGGTAAACTTGTGTTTATAAACTAGCGAATGCATTTTCATTCCAAACAATAACTCAAACGGGAAGCACGCAACGTTGTGACACTTAAGAAGCACATATGTTAATATGTGGAATATTCATTGACTTTGCTGAACATATGAGTCAAAACTAAAAATCCAAACAAGATGCTTGCATGATCGTATTATATTCAAGCAGTCATCTTCCTGCTGTTTTTGCGGGGAACGTCAGAAAACAGCAAATTCTCCATTGTTTTTTCACTGTGCAGTCTAAAGAACATCTTAACTTTATTTTACGGGTGTTACAATTACGATTAGAGAGGAGTGCATTTCCCGAAATTATTGTAGGGCCCGATTCGATAGAATCGCCCATTTGATTAGGTTCAGTGTGTATAAATTCTCCGCGAATCGCACGTCCCTCAATTGCCCTGAAAACTTGTGTATGGCTCTTTGATGTCTTTTAGAACGGTAACCAACCCCTTCCAAACTGCCTGCACAGGGACCGGGGAGATCATAATATCAGGGTGATGAGTTATTCTGTGAGCAGATAGGGAGCAAAGTGGGGCTGCTGAAACCCGTACTGCCAGGCTATGATCTGCATGCACCGGAAATGCAGGTTGGCATCTAAGGAACTATTTCCGATCTTGAGTATGCTGGGCAGCTGTCAATCAACATCTGCATGGAGTTTGTGTGTAATCTCCATGTTTTATTGGGTTTCCTCCGGATACTCCCGTTTCCTAACCCACTCCAAAAACATACTGATTGGTTCATTTGAAATTTAGATTATGAGCCCCAATGGGAAAAGAGGCTGATGTGAGTGATGACAATCTCTGTGAAATATGACGGGCACTATAAAAATGAATAAAATATTTTTTTAGTTTAAATCACCACAGTCTTTCCTTGGTAGATGGTGCGGGCATAAATCCTATGCCCATGACATCATTGCTCTGTAAACGTGTGGCACAGAGCACTAAAGGACTGCGTCCTGAGCCGTACATTTACAGCATGGTTGAAAGAAGAAGTTGATAGAAGCAAAATGAGAAAGGAGCAAAAACACTTCATTATGTATTCACTCATTTAATAGTATATGAATACAGACATATGTAAATACATATCTTTACAATTCATTATTTCTATGACTAATAAACGGGTCCAAGATTAGGAAAAACGGTTGCTTTTTTTACCAGAAACAGCGCCACTCATGTCCATAGTTTGTCCTTGGTATTGCAGCTCAGGCATATTAAAGTGAAGGGAACTCAACTGCAATACCAAACAAAGCCCATGGACAAGAGTGGCGCTGTTCTGGAAAAAAAAAAAAACACTAGCCCTTTTTTCTGATCTTGGAAAATCCCCATTTGTACAAATTTGACATTTTAGCAGCAAATAATGAATTGTTCATGATTGTGTTGCAAAAATTGCCCACACTCATGTTATCCTTTCTGATAAAACGGATTCCAATAGAAAACAACGAACAAATCGTTTGCATTGAAGTAGTGGTAACCTAAGTATCCACAGCTGGTATTAGGGTATGTTCACACGGCCTATTTACGGACGTAATTCGGGCGTTTTTGCCCCGAATTACGTCTGAAAATAGCGCCTCAATAGCGCTGACAAACATCTGCCCATTGAAAGCAATGGGCAGACGTTTGTCTGTTCACACGAGGCGTATATTTACGCGCCGCTGTCAAATGACGGCGCGTAAATAAACGCCTCCGTCAAAGAAGTGACCTGTCACTTCTTTGGCCGTAATTGGAGCCGTTATTCATTGACTCCAATGAATAGCAGCGCCAATTACGTCCGTAATTGACGCGGCGTTCAAGCGCCTGCACATGCCGGTACGGCTGAAATTACGGGGATGTTTTCAGGCTGAAACATCCCCGTAATTTCAGCCGTAACGGACGCCCTCGTGTGAACATACCCTTACACTAGGACTACAAATACTATGGCTAGGTCCGTGTGAAGCTATCCCTCCAGGCCATACGCCTGTCCACAATACAAGCGGCTTTTCAGTTTAGACTGCGTTAAACTTTCTTTTTCTTCATCATACGCATGGTTATTATAATCTCTAAATTCTGACATGTCTGGATGTAGATATCGAAGAACTACAAATTTTCGGCTACTCCTCTATGTACTTATCAAGTGAAGCTGCGTTTCTTCGCTCGCTTGACGTGCATAGTGCACTTTAGCTGCATATATTTTTTCCCGTATATCTGACATCTGCTTTTACTTGACAGCACAGAGGATGAAAGTGCTGGACATTAAATGATGAAAGCTAAATGCACAAGAAGCCTACTGTATAGTTAATTTATTATAACTTGTAAACACAGATACATGGCAACTCCTCAATTTATGAACCACCCAAGACTTCTCCTTGCATAATAGCAGGACCTCTTATAACCTACTTCTTGATGGATGGCTGCAGAACCTAGGGACGGCCTGAGTTATTGCATAGCTGAATGTCCTGGAAATTTTCTAGGGGCCAACAGGGAGGCGCTGTCTGTTTCTGTCTCACAACAACAACATGAGCTAAACATTCCTCTAAATTAAGATGTTTAAAATAGATAGGAGACTACGAGAGAATTGTAGGAAGCACAACAACCTAAATGTATTTGTGTATTCATAAAAAAATATTACAAATTCTCAGAACTAAAAACATAATGAAGACATGGAATATGTCTGGGTGAATAATCTCATATTATTAATAATACTATTATTAGATAAAGGCCTTGCTACTGGCCTTTACTAGTCCTTCTCTATGAATTGGAATATCATCAAAAAGTTTATTTCAGTAATTCAATTCAAAAAGTGAAGCTCATATATTCTATAGATTCATTACACACAGAGGGATCTATTTCCAGCATTTTTTTTCTTTTAATGTTGATGATTATGGTAACAGTTACTGAAAACCCAACATTTAGTGTCTCAGAAAATTAGAATATTATATAAGCCCAATTTAAAAAATGATTTTTAATACCGAAATGTTGTCCAACTGAAAAGTATGTCCAGTATCTGCCCTCAATACTTGGTCGGGGCTCCGACTCTGCATGAATTACTGAATCAATGCGGCGTGGCATGGAGGCGATCAGCCTGTGGTACTGCTGAGGTGTTATCAATGCGGCGTGGCATGGAGGTGATCAGCCGGTGGCACTGCTGTGGTGTTATCAATGCGGCGTGGCATGGAGGTGATCAGCCGGTGGCACTGCTGTGGTGTTATCAATGCGGCGTGGCATGGAGGCGATCAGCCTGTGGTACTGCTGAGGTGTTATCAATGCGGCGTGGCATGGAGGTGATCAGCCTGTGGCACTGCTGAGGTGTTATCAATGCGGCGTGGCATGGAGGTGATCAGCCGGTGGCACTGCTGTGGTGTTATCAATGCGGCGTGGCATGGAGGCGATCAGCCTGTGGCACTGCTGAGGTGTTATCAATGCAGCGTGGCATGGAGGTGATCAGCCTGTGGCACTGCTGAGGTGTTATCAATGCGGCGTGGCATAGGGTGCGCGCTCGCCCCTGGTCTTAAAGGGCCATGGCGCGTGCTTACTAAAATTTCCCTGACCTATCCCCAGATCACCCGGGACTATAAAAAGGGCTCCGCCCTTCCACTCCTTTCCTGAGTGTTGTTGTTGTCTACCCACGTTTGCATTGCAAACGGTCCCTTAGTTGTATCCTGCTTCCAGCCTTCCCGTACCCTGCCACGTTTGGCGTCATCTGCCACGTCAAGTTCCATTCCTGCCAACGCCTCTGCTACTGGATTTGGATTCTTAGGATTTGTTCACACGCTTAACAAAAACGGCTGAAAATACAGAGCTGTTTTCAAGGGAAAACAGCCCCTGCATTTTCAGCCATTTTTTAAGCAACTCGCGTTTTTTACGGCAATTTTTTGAGCGTTTTTTTTCTATTGAGTCCATGAAAAACGGCTCCAAAAATGACTCAAGAAGTGACATGCACTTCTTTTTACGGGGCGTTTTTTTTACGCGCCGTTATTTGAAAATGAGGCGTAAAATAGCGCCCCGACAGAACGGACCGCCATATTTCCCATTGAAATCAATGGGCAGATGTTTGTAGGCGTTCTGTTTCCGTTTTTTTGGGACGTTTAGGCAGCCCGAAAAACGTCTGAAAATAGCCCGTGTGAACGTACATTACAGGTACTTTTGTGCTAAGGACTTTGCATAGACTTTATTTACTGTTATTTGGCCAGCTGCCACTCCTCTACGGCAGAGCCACCTGGTGGGTCCACATACCCCTAGATCATGACAGTATGATCAAGCCATGGCGAAAAGTTGACATGAATGGCTTCTAGAGCAATTCTACTTTTACTTGTATCACATCTTAATATCATATGTATCTATTATTCAGGTTGGAAAAACGTTGTCACAACTTTTTGTTTTAAGTATATAAGAGGCCAGTGGTGCAGACTGAGACTGAATAGTAATCTATATTAATGACAGGAATACAGTCACTAAATTATGGTTCCCTAAAGGAAGCAAAGAGTTTCTTAGAAGGTAATTCATCAGCAAACAAAAACAGCCATATTTTTCATTAAGCTAAGGCTTAGACAAGGCTGAGTTGAGCTGTGTTCATACACAGACGACAGACACTTATGGGTAATTTATCATAGTCCATACTGACGAGGTAGTGTAAAGTTACACATACTGTATATGGACAAAAGTATTGGGACACCTACACATTACACCTACAGGAGATTTTATGACATCTCATTCTAAATCCATTGTAATTAATATGGAGTTGGTCCCCCCTTTGCAGCTAAAACAGCTTCCACTTGTAATGATGGGGGTAGGGAAACAGACAAGTGAGCCCTAATCTACCCGCCACTCATTCCCTGCCTACTTGCAACGACCCGCCCTAGGCGACGGGGTACAACTGGGTGACGGTCCCTACGCTCAATAAGTGCACGACAGACAAACAGACAAGGGTACACAGAAGCAAAGGGAAATGGGGCAGTTGCCCACGGCAACACCGTGAACAACAAGAGTGGTGAACGAGTCGAGTCAAACCAGGAGTGTACGAGGTACAAAACGCAGAGCAGGAGAGTAGTCAGTAAGCCAGGGTCATATGAAGCAGGGTCAAATAGTACAGAAGCTGCAGCAGGGCTAGGAAATCAAACAGAAGAATCACAAGCAAGGAGGAACAGGAAAGGCAGGTATAAATAGACAGAGGGCGGGAGCTAGCTCCGTCTGGCCAGGCTGTGATAGGCTCTCCCACTCCTAAGCCTGCCATCCTGAGTGGTGGAAGATGGAGTCAGTCTCACAGACATAGAAGCAGGTGCAGACTGATTACCTATGGGCGTATACACAGAAGCTGTGCCTGGCAGATCCTTTAGGGTATGTTCACACGGCCTATTTACGGACGTAATTCGGGCGTTTTTGCCCCGAATTACGTCTGAAAATAGCGCCTCAATAGCGCTGACAAACATCTGCCCATTGAAAGCAATGGGCAGACGTTTGTCTGTTCACACGAGGCGTAATTTACGCGCCGCTGTCAAATGACGGTGCGTAAATAGACGCCCGCGTCAAAGAAGTAACCTGTCACTTCTTTGGCCGTAATTCGAGCCGTTATTCATTGACTTCAATGAATAGCAGCGCCAATTACGTCCGTAATTGACGTGGCGTTCAAGCGCCTGCACATGCCGTTACGGCTGAAATTACGGGGATGTTTTCAGGCTGAAACATCCTCGTAATTTCAGCCGTTACGGACGCCCTCGTGTGAACATACCCTTACACACTCTTCCAGGAAGGCTTTCTATTAGATTTTGTAGTGTGTCTGTGGACATTTTTGCAAATTCATCCAGAAAAGCGTTTGTGGGTTCAGAAACGGATTTTGGATAAGAGGGCCTGTTTCAAATTCGCCGTTCTTGTTGATCCAAAAGGTGTTCGATGGGGTTAAGGTCAGGGCTCTGTGTGGACCAGGTAAGTTCTTCCACACCAACCCCACCCAACCATGTCTTTATGGACCTTGCTTTGTGCACTGGGGCACAGTCATGTGGAACAGAAAAGGGCCTTCCCCAAATCGATCCCACAAAGCTGGAAGCTACAATTGTCCAAAATGTCTTGGTATACTTAAGCATTAAGATTTCTCTTCACTGGAACTAAGGGGCCAAGGCCAACCCCTGAAAAACAACCTTATAGCAATATCTCTCCATCAAACTTTACAGTTGGCGCAATGCAGACAGGCAGGTAACGTTCTCCTAGCATTTGACAAACCCAGACTCATCCATCAGACCGCCAGGTAGAGAACCGTCACTCCACAGAACACGTTTCCACTGCTCCAGAGTCCAGTGGCGGCGTGCTTTACACTCTCCATCTAATGCTTGCCATTGTGTTTGGTGATGTAAGGCTGGCATGCAGCTGCTCGGCAATGGAAACCCATGCCATGAAGCTCCCGGGCACAGATTTTGTGCAGATATTAATGCCAAAAGAGGTTTGTAACTCTACAGTTATTGAGTCAGAAGAGCGCTAGCCACTTAATGCGCTATGAGCCACAGCAATCGGCGACCCCACTCTGTAACTTTATGTGGGCTCCACTTTGTGACTGATTTGCTGTGGTTTCTAACTTCCACTTTGCAATAATACCACTCACAGTTGATTGTAGAATATCTAGGAGGGAAGACATTTCACTAACTGACTTGTTGCAACGGTGGCATCCTGTTACAGTACCAGGCTCAAATTCAGTGATCTCTTTAGAACTACACATTCTTTCACAAATTATTCTGAAGGCGACTGCATGGCGAGGTGCTGGATTTTAAACACCTGTGGCAATGGGACTGAATGAAATAGCGGATTTCAATGATTAATAGGTGTGTCCCAACACTTTTGTCCAAAAAGTGTATATTCTCTCTTTATTGGTATAAAAAAGTGCAAGCAAATATTCAAGCATACCTCAAAGTATATGGGTGAATATATGATCATTGAGCAGTATACAAAATTGGCATGTAGGGCAATAAAATTGAAAATATGTCACAAGGTAACATATTGAGTCAAAAACATTGAGTATACCTTGAACCACTATAATTGTGCAATTGGGCCTAAAAGTGACAGCAATGTATGTGTCACGTAGGGTGCGTGGACCCACTGGGCCGTACCGCCTTAACAGTATGGCAGCTGGCCAACAGGACACAGGACAAACTAGGGTAACGACAACAACGCTCAGGCAATGCAGGAAGGGGCAGAGCCCTTCTTATAGTCCAGGGTGCTCATGGGCTAATTTGGTCTTTAATGGAGGTGCGCGCGTTGGCGCTTTAGGAGTGGGCACAAGCGTGCACGCGCGCCCTACGGAACACAGCAGAGCCATGCGGAAGTGAGTGCTGGCATCTCCTGAGGAGGAGATGGGGACCAGCACTCACTGATCCATGGCTGCGGCCGCCAGGATCAGTGTTTTTCTGTTTTAGGATAACAGGAGTGGGAATAAAACAACAAAAAATATAAACTTGTTTAATTATGTTTTATTGATAAAATGAAGCAAGTCCTAGAATGGCTTGAAAGACTATGCGTACTTTTATAACTAGCATATAAAATTAAAAAAGACTCTTTGCAGATAGTCTTGACTAAAAATATCCTGTTTTCTGTATACAGTTCCTATGCAGACCTATGTGGCTCCATGGTTTCGGACTACATTTTTTATTTTCGATGCAATGGGAAAAAATAAAAAATTAAAAACATTACAAAGACGTCCACACTTCTTTATAAATTAAATATATGTAAATTGTGTAAATTACAATGGTGTCATAGGCGAATTGTTTTAAAATATGAAAGCAGGAATGTCGGTTTCAAGGCCAGACTAATGTATTTTATGTCCGTGTGCTGTCCGTTGAAATATCTGACAGCATACGGACCCATGCAAATCAATGGGGATATTCACACATGCATGATTCTGTTCCGTGAAACTTACTGCATGTCCTATTTTAGTCCGTTTTTGTGGACTACGTTGCCCATTGAAGTCTATGGGGGCATGAAAAACACGGACGGCTCACGGGCGACATCCATATGCTATCCGTGTTTCACGCATCAGTTGCTGAAGAAATGCAGAGAAAAAAAAAACAGGAAGTGCAGAAACACGGACGTGAAAACCTGATGCCACGTGGAACTGAATTTCTTTTGTAATGTAGAACCATTATGTTCTGAAGTGTTAGGGTATGTTCACAAAAAGCACGCAGCGTACACTCCCTGGATGCCACTGGGAATTCCGACCCCAAAAAACGCACCAAATTGTGGTTCAGATTTTCGTCCGGAATGTCCACTGCAGAAAAAAAAAAAGCACATACTTACCCACAGCCATGGTGACGCGCCCCCTGACGTCCTTCAGCCCGGTCTCTTGGGACGACATTTCATTCCAAGCGACCGCTGTAGCCTGCGATTGGCTGCAACAGTTACATGGGATGAAATGTCATCCCTGGAGGCCGGGCTGGACGCAGGAGCAGAGAGAGCGGGGTAAGTATGAGTTTGTTTTTTTCCTGAGTTGCGATCTTTGTTGCGGAATCGCAGCTTTTCCACTGCAAAAACTGTAACATTTGCCATTTGTTGCGAGTGTAACTGATTCCGCAACATAAATTGACATGTTGCGGATAAAAAAAATGCACCGCAGGTCAGTTTATGAACGTTTTTTCTGCCTTTTTTTTTATGCAACACGTGGATACGATTTTTTCAAGTCTCATCCACTCTGCTGCTAGTGTAATACGCTGCAGATTTTCCGCAATGAAATCCAATGCGGAATATCTGCAGTATTTACTCTATGGTGTGAAACCAGATCAGCGGGCAGCATTTTATAGAGCTGGAGGAGCTGAGCAGATTGATATACAGTATTGTAGGTAAAGATTCAGGAGAACTTTATTAATGTAGATACCTTCTGGTCTTAGGAGTCCAGTGGGAGTCCAGTGGGCGGTCCTACTCAGTAACTGACAGTTATATCTGTGGGCATACTTATACAGTGAAGGAAATAAGTATTTGATCCCTTGCTGATTTTGTAAGTTTGCCCACTGTCAAAGACATGAACAGTCTAAAATTTTTAGGCTAGGTTAAATTTTACCAGTGAGAGATAGTTTATATAAAAAAAAAAAAAAAGAAAATCACATTGTCAAAATTATATATATTTATTTGCATTGTGCACAGAGAAATAAGTATTTGATCCCTTTGGCAAACAAGACTTAATACTTGGTGGCAAAACCCTTGTTGGCAAGCACAGCAGTCAGACGTTTTTAGTAGTTGATGATGAGGTTTGCACACATGTTAGATGGAATTTTGGCCCACTCCTCTTTGCAGATCATCTGTAAATCATTAAGATTTCGAGGCTGTCGCTTGGCAACTCGGATCTTCAGCTCCCTCCATAAGTTTTCGATGGGATTAAGGTCTGGAGACTGGCTAGGCCACTCCATGACCTTAATGTGCTTCTTTTTGAGCCACTCCTTTGTTGCATTGGCTGTATGTTTCGGGTCATTGTCGTGCTGGAAGACCCAGCCACGAGCCATTTTTAATGTCCTGGTGGAAGGAAGGAGGTTGTCACTCAGGATTTGACAGTACATGGCTCCATCCATTCTCCCATTGATGCGGTGAAGTAGTCCTGTGCCCTTAGCAGAGAAACACCCCCAAAACATAATGTTTCCACCTCCATGCTTGACAGTGGGGACGGTGTTCTTTGGGTCATAGGCAGCATTTCTCTTCCTCCAAACACGGCGAGTTGAGTTAATGCCAAAGAGCTTAATTTTAGTCTCATCTGACCACAGCACCTTCTCCCAATCGCTCTCAGAATCATCCAGATGTTCATTTGCAAACTTCAGACGGGCCTGTACATGTGCCTTCTTGAGCAGGGGGACCTTGCGTGCACTGCAGGATTTTAATCCATTACGGCGTAATGTGTTACCAATGGTTTTCTTGGTGACTGTGGTCCCAGCTGCCTTGAGATCATTAACAAGTTCCCCCCGTGTAGTTTTCGGCTGAGCTCTCACCTTCCTCAGGATCAAGGATACCCCACGAGGTGAGATTTTGCATGGAGCCCCAGATCGATGTCGATTGACAGTCATTTTGTATGTCTTCCATTTTCTTACTATTGCACCAACAGTTGTCTCCTTCTCACCCAGCGTCTTACTTGTGGTTTTGTAGCCCATTCCAGCCTTGTGCAGGTCTATGATCTTGTCCCTGACATCCTTAGAAAGCTCTGTGGTCTTGCCCATGTTGTAGAGGTTAGAGTCAGACTGATTAATTGAGTCTGTGGACAGGAGTCTTTTATACAGGTGACCATGTAAGAGCTGTCTATAATGCAGGCACCAAGTTGATTTGGAGCGTGTAACTGGTCTGGAGGAGGCTGAACTCTTAATGGTTGGTAGGGGATCAAATACTTATTTCTCTGTGCACAATGCAAATAAATATATAGAATTTTGACTATGTTATTTTCTTCTTTTTTTTTAATATATATATATATATATAATCTATCTCTCACTGGTAAAATTAACCTAGCCTAAAAATTCTAGACTGTTCATGACTTTGACAGTGGGCAAACTTACAAAATCAGCAAGGGATCAAATACTTATTTGCTCCACTGTACAGGGAAGGCTTTAAATTAATAAAATATAAGTTAGGGTGAAAATCTATGGAGTGGCAGCCGCACGCAGCTGAAACCACGACAGTGCAGTGGCAAATGCTTATTTCAGTATATTATATATATATATATATAGAGAAACTGAACAGTGCGGGGCCAAAAAATGCATGGTTTTGTTACATTGTAATTTTTTTTCACACAGCTAGATGACACAATGTTATATTGTTAGTACTGGTGAAAATAAATTGGTTAACATGTATAAACAACCTCCTAAATCTAAATCTCATGTCTGCAAGAAAAAACATTGCGTCTGTCCTCTGTATTTGTCGTGGAGTCACAGGCCACGTCTGGATTATGTTTTCTTTAAAAGCGGCTCTGTTTTTTCTTAACAATCGTCTTCGTATATCCCAGTTATTGAATCCATTTGCCCAAACCGTTACGTTTTTTAGCTTGAAACAGAACGGTCTGTGTGTAAAATATCCCATACAAAAACCCACCGCCCCACAACACTTTCTATACAGTAAACTGATATATGGCTTGATGTACGGCTCGGCTTTTACTTAGAAGGTTAATATGTAGACGTTGAACAAATCAATTTCACAGCCCCACGGGGTATTTAGAATGGGAAGTACAATTACTATACCACATACAGACAAACCGCTTGTACCTGCTGAGAACTTGTAAGTGAAACCGTTACATTTTCTAATGATTTAATGCATAAAAAAAACCACTCAAAAACATTCTGCTTGACACATTGAAGTCCGTTTCATTACAATTTTTAAAAAAATGTATTTGATAAATGATTAAAATTGTTATCAAGCTGGGAAAAAAACATTTGTAGTAAAGAAAATGATACCGTTTGTAATGTTATCAAAATGAGTTATCTATGCGATTAAATAGGACTACAGGTAAACTTTCTCTGTTACATTTACGGAGAGTTAAAAAAGTGATGCAGAATATGTGCCGCCCTATAAACATTATTAGAGTGGTCATATATCTTCATATAACAATACTGAGTAAAAGTTCAAATTTAGATAGATGGATGGATGGATAATGAGATAGATAGATCGATCGATAGATAGATAGATAGATAGATAGATAGATAGATAGATAGATAGATAGATAGATAGATAGATAGATAGATAGATAGATAGATAGATAGATAGATAGATAGATAGATAGATAGATAGATAGATAGATAGATAGATAATGAGATAGATAATGAGATAGATAGATAGATAGATAATGAGATAGATAATGAGATAGATAGATAGATAGATAATGAGATAGATAGATAGATAGATAGATAGATAGATAGATAGATAGATAGATAGATAGATAGATAGATAGATAGATAGATAGATAGATAGATAGATAGATAGATAGATAGATAGATAGATAGGTGTAAAAAATCCAGCGGCCTAGACGGAATTTCACCAGAAATGATAAAACACAGCCCGCCAGAAATACAGGCCGCAATAGCAAAACTATTTAATATAGTGCTGAGTGCCGGCTACTTCCCTCAAATCTGGAACCAAGGCCTCATAACACCAATCCACAAGAGTGGGGACAGGTACGACCCAGCCAACTACCGAGGGATATGTGTCAGCAGCAATCTGGGGAAACTGTTCAGCAGCATCCTGAATAAGAGAATCCTCAGCTTCCTCACCCAGCACAATGTCCTCCACCAAAGCCAAGCTGGGTTCATGCCAAACCACCGCACCACTGACCACATCTACACCCTGCGCAGCCTCATCAAGAGCCACGTCCACAATACAAAGCATGGGAAGATATACGCCTGTTTTGTGGACTTAAGAAGGCCTTTGACTCAGTGTGGCACCCGGGCCTATTCCTGAAACTGCTGGAGAGCGGAATAGGAGGTAAAACCTATGACGTCATCAGAAGCTCCTACACAGAGAACAGAGAACAGATGCAGCGTGAAGGTGAACGGGAGAAGAACGGCTGATTTCCAGCAGAGCCGAGGAGTCAGACAAGGCTGCAGCCTCAGTCCAACGCTCTTCAACATCTACATCAATGAACTGGCCACAGCTCTGGAATCCTCCTCAGCACCAGGTCTCGCCCTCCATGACACCCAGGTGAAATTCCTGTTGTATGCAGATGACCTTCTGTTACTATCACCAACCTTGAAAGGTCTCCAAGACAAACTGCAAATCCTAGAAAAATTCACTACCCATCAATGCAAAGAAAACCAACATCATGGTGTTCCAGAAGAGAAACTCAAAATCCCCCAGGCACCCGACCTTCACACTAAATAACGCCACACTCACAGCGACCGACAGGTACACTTACCTGGGCCTAGAAATCAACCAATCAGGAAGCTTTAAACAAGCCATAGAGATTCTGAAAGACAAGGCGTGCAAAACCTTCTATGCCATCAGAAGAAAACTCTATCATCTCAAACCACCAGTAACGGTCTGGCTGAAAATCTTTGACTCCATCATCTCCCCAATCCTCCTGTATGCCAGTGAAGTCTGGGGTCCGGACACATACCCAGACTGGTCAAGGTGGGATTCCAGCCCAACAGAAATCTTCCACCTAGAATTCTGTAAACACCTTCTCCAAGTCCATCGGAGCACCACAAATAGTGCCTGTCGGGCAGAACTGGGCAGATTCCCACTACACCTCACAATCCAGAAGAGGGTGCTATCATTCTGGGCCCATCTACATAGCAGCAGGCAAAGTTGCTATCACCATAAAGCCTTGTTACACCAAGGGGTCCCAGGTAAACCAGGCCCCCCAGAACATCTCACCCTGACCCGGCCTGAAGAAAATGTCACTCAGCGCGGCCTCACAAAAGCCGAAATCAAGAAGACAATAAACGAGAACCATGAGGAATATATCAGTGACTGGAAGAACGACATAAAGACATCCCAGAAACTGACAATATACCGGAGTCTACAGCGAGAATATAAACTGGCGCCATATCTGGAGAAACTGCCAAACCCCAAAGACAGACAGATCCTGAGCCGCTACAGACTGAGCGCCCACAACCTGCTCATCGAATCCGGGCGCCACAGACAGACCTACAAGCCCAGGGAGAGCTGACTGTGTCAACAGTGCGACCAGGAGGCCGTGGAGGATGAGGCCCACTTCCTGCTACACTGCTCCAAATACTCAGCAGTGAGGGACACTCACTTCAGGAAACTCTCTGATCTCTTTCCGGACTTCAGCTCCATGGAAGAGGAAAATAAACTGTACATCCTGCTGGGTGAAGAGGAAACCACAGTGGGCACAGCGGCACAATATGTCACTGCATGCCATAGACTGAGAGAGACATGATATGCCATGGACTTGTATACCCCCGACCCTTGATGTGTCCCTATCCCCCAATCCCTCAGTCCCTATCCCTCATTCCCTTACTTCTTACTTGCTTTGGCAATGCTAATATGTATTTGGTCCTGCCAATAAAGCTTCTTTGAATTGAATTGAATAGATAGATAGATAGATAGATAGATAGATAGATAGATAGATAGATAGATAGATAGATAGATAGATAGATAGATAGATAGATAGATAGATAGATAGATAGATAGATAGATAGATAGATAGAATTAATTTTTCGGACATCATATAAAGTAACGAAATTAATGATTTTGGGGAACCTCTTTTTTACCCATCTGATAATGTATGCGTCAGGACTACTTTGGTGAGCAATGCAATAAAATGATGCAAATGAGTCCACAGCTTATACCAGCTTCTAAGGAGCCCACGTCCCATACAATCTTAAGAACCCTGCAATAGGTGGAAACATTTTATGTAGACTAGAACAAAAAGCATGAATAGGTCCAACAAATTTTGGAAAGGACTTCATAGGTTTAATTTTAATCAAATTGCCGCTGAACATTTCTTAATCTTAGAAAAAAAACTAAAAGGATCTTGCCCAAGTGAAGGATTTAGGCTACAGAATCTGTCATAGGTGACACTAAGCACCCTATGTTTGGTGACAGTAATTGTTGTGATTAGGGTTTGATTTACTCTGTCTGCTGAACATCCCATCGGGAGTATGTTCTGGATCAATGGAAGTGATTACCTTCTCCCTGCCTCCCACTGCCCCTGGCGCCTGAGATAACATTTCCTGCTGATTCTACAGCTCATTTGGAGTAACAGGTAAGATGAGGGAATGGAAAATACAGTACAATTGCAGTCATGTATTTATACAGTATATCAAGGGCACTGTTAGCATAAATTCACTGTTATTCTGCCAAGCCCTACATTTGTACGTCTCAGCTATGGTGAATGTGCCAAAATCCTTTTGGATGAGCACGTTATTGAATTCCGCTGTTCCTCATAGCATAGTAAATTTTCTAATAGTGCCAAACCCACCTCCATGCTTAAAGTTAGATATATATTTAATTTGCATGCACCAATTTTCTACGTTTTAGCATAAAGCCAAACATTGAGTACATTAAACACACTATGCAGTATTTTTACCTGCAGGGGGTTTCTGTCTATATTCAATTTATTGCAAACTAAAAACATAATACTCAAAGTGCTCAAATATTGTAATATACGCATTAAAAATGGGATCATGGCCACATACATAAAGATTAATGTACACTTCTTGTCCATACGGTGGTATACACAGACATGGATATGAAAACAAATACAGTCCACGGTATGGGTTTGTAATAAAAGGTGTGAGATGTGACTGCACAGCCTAAATACTGCCATGTAGTGCCAAGATAGTCATTACTGTGCCAAGATAAACAGTTGAAAACTTTATGAAGACATGGTAAAATGATCTATACGTGCCTTTCAATTTGCAGGTCTGTAGCTAGTTGGGGCAGGGAACAATAGACTTCCTAGACCCACAAATCTCCACGGAAGGATAGGCGGCTTGTTTCCTGGCCTCCCCTCGAAATCCTATGAACCCGTTAGCTCTTCCTCAAATCAAGACTTTTGAAGCACTGGACTAGTGTATTTGACAAGAGTATGTCCACACATGAGAAATGCTTATACAGAACACAGGTGTGCTCAGTGCTCTCTAAAAAGGATTCCTCCAATGATATGCAACTTTCACAATGTTCCTCATACAGAGATTCATTATGTCTTTTGGTTCCTAGTGGTTTGAATCTGCAGGTAGTTTTGTTTTACAATGACAAATAGTATCTGACACAAGCCACAGATGTGGGCCGTGTAACGAGCGTCGATCAATGAGACAGCTCGTTGAGCGGCACTTGTTTGCTCCTTCCACAAGGAGCTATGTATGGGGATGAGCGCTTGTTACTACGATCGCTCATCCCCACACGTTTCTATCATATTAGCAGCACGTGAGGGGAGATGTGTTGCCGACAATTATAATAATTTTGGCTGCGTAAACGATACACTCAGCCGATGAACGAGTGTTTCTGTGAATGCTCGTTTGGTCGATAATTGGTCGGTGTAAAAGGGCCTTATGACTGCAAGTTCAGACTACACAGGGATTGTAGTCTGTAACCATGGAGACTTGTCTGCATAGGAACTGAAAACACTAAATGGGAGATGTTTATTCAAGACTATTTGCAAAGTTGCTTTATTTTTTACCTTAGATGATAATACCTTTTAAAAGGAGTTGTCCACTTTCTAAAAACGGATGAGCTATCCACCGGATAGGTCATCAGTATATGATCGGTGCGTGTCCGACATCCGGACCCAGCACTGATCCGCAACTCCGGCTGCATCCGTGCACCAGATGTTTGGAACGGGATGCAGTAGTTGGAGCCGTAAGCAGATGGCTCAGACCACTGCATAGCGGCCGTTCGGCGGAACTGCAGCTCGGCAACTAATTCTTTGACCGGAGCCATCTGCTTCCGGCAACATCGTCTGGCGCCCAGAGGCAGCCAGGGTGCCAGATCGTTGCGGGGTCAGGCTGTCGGACACGTACCAATCATATACGGATGACCTATCCGGTGGATAGGTCATGAGTTTTCTGAAAGTGGAAAACCCCATTAAGACCTCTTAGTTCTACAGTTTTACAAGTCTTAGCGTGTATTACGGCACTGAATCAGCAATGTTATAACTTTTGCTTAAATAGGTTTGTCCAGTGTGATCTAGCAAGTAAGGGGGATTCTGTTTTTATAACTGCATGTTGATTTTTTTTTTACCTTTTACTGTGATCGGTAAAATGTATGTCAGAAGGTTTATCTGTTGACTGAAATTTTGGATTGCGTTAGTTTGTCCGTAACATCACACCAGCATTTGTCATACACAAGGACATGCTTTTTATGAAAGATGTGTTCCGTTCCCTTAACGTACCCATATTCTCATGACCTGCTCCTTAATCTCAGCCATACTCCCCCGGCCCAGTTTAAAATATAAAACCTCCAAAATATAACAAGCAACGTGTAGTCTCCTTGGCTCTGTGTCTAGAGAAGCTGCCAAAAATACACACTACAACATGTTTAAACAAACTCAAGATATTCTTATCCACAACATAAATAGCCTCCATTAAATATGTGATAGTTAAAATAAATTTCAAGTTAAATGCAAATTAAAATTAAAATGTATACCACCTGTCCCCGTGACCTTCTATCCCATGGGAATGGTCTACAGTACATTGATAACTGCTAAGCCTACTGCTCTATATTAACATTGAATCTTTTATTATGAAAGTAGTCTAAAAGCTGATCTATTTACCAGGCAATCTTCCCACGATTCAAATATATATTTCTTTAGAGCACTGACCAGTGGATTAGTTTGTTCATTTCTTTTGGTGCACACAAAGCTCATTTAGAGTCCAACTTTACTGTATTTTTAAGATATTTGACTACTGAAACAAAAAATAAGTGGGTACCTCAACAGGACATTAATTTGTGCTCGATAAACATCTTATTCCATTCAGCCTTGAGAAGTTGTAGCATAGGACAATAAGGCTAAGCCTGCAATTGCCATGCTTTTCAGCAAATTTTTTGCATACCTAGCATAAAAAAATCATTGTATTACAGCTCTCGATTTATGCATAGTTACATAGGTACATAGTTGATAATGTTGAAAAAAAGACAGGTCCATCAAGTCCAACATATAATCCTAATGTGTTGTCACGATCTAGGGGTTTGTGGACCCACTAGGCCGCACCGCCGTAGGGGAGAGGCAGCTAGTCAAGTCGCAGTCAATGCACAAGTCTAAACAATGAGTTCGTAGCATGAAAGTACCTGAGATAGTCCAGACAATGGCAGAGGCTTTAGCATGGATGGGGCTGGATGTGGCAGGTTGCACCAAACGTGGCGGATGACAGTAGGTGCAGCAGGTTGCACCAGATGTGGCGGATGACAGTAGGTGCAGCAGGTTGCACCAGATGTGGGGGATGACAGTAGATGCAGCTGGTTGCGCCAGATGTGGCGGGCGACAGTACGTGCAGCAGGTTGAGCCAGACGTGGCGGACGACAGCAGGTGCAGCAGGTTGTGCCAGACGTGGCGGACGACATTAGGTGCAGCAGTTTGCGCCAGATGTGGCTGATGACAGTAGGTGCAGCAGGACATGACTCCAACACTAGACAGGCTCAGGAACAAAGCAAAGCACGCGATACAGGGTACAGGTAGCAGGGCACGGGAACACTTGAAACAGGATAACACTAAGGAACCATTTGCGATACAGACATGGGAAGACTACAACTATGCTTAGGCAAGGAACGAAAGGGCAGGGTCCTTTTTATAGTTCAAGGCAATCTGAAGCATAATTAATGAATTAATTACATGTGCGTTTAAGGCCGGGACCAGCGCGCGCCCTCTAGTAGACACTACGGGACAAAGTGGCCCCATGTGTGGACGTCTCCAGGGAGGGAGACGCCGGCAGGAAGAGATAGGTCTGTGGACTGTCCGTGACCGCAGCCTTAACATGTGTTAATCCAGAGGAAGGCAAAACCTGCATGAAGTTGTTGCCAATTGCCTCATTAAGGGAAAAATTCCTCCCAGACTCCAAATATGGAAATCAGAATGAATCCCTGGATCCACGTCCCCTCTCCAGAATTTAGTATTTATAACCTGTAATATTATATTTTTCAAGAAAGACTTAAAGACCCTTCTTGAACTTCAAGTTCAATTAATTAACCATCACAACATCCTGTGGCAGAGAGTTCCATAATCTCACTGCTCTCACAGTAAAGAATCCCTATCCGTGATGATGGTGAAACCTTTTTTCCTGTAGACGTATAGGACGCCCCCTTGTCATTGTTACAGGCCTAGGTGTAAAAAGATCATTAGAAAGATCTCTATACTGTCCAATTATATATTTGTACATTGCAATTAGATCGCCCCTAAGCTGTCTTTTGTCTAAACTAAATAGACCCAAGTTTGATAACCTTTCTTGTTACTGCAATCCACCCATTCCCTTAATTACCTTGGTTGCCCTTCTTTGCACCCATTCTAGTTCAGCCATGTCCTTCTTATACACAGTTGCCTAAAATTGTACACAATATTCCATAGGTGGTCTGACTAGTGATTTGTATAGAGGCAAAACTATGTTCTTGTCATGAGCATCTATGCCTCTTTTGATGCATCCTATGATTGTATTTGCCTTGGCAGCAGCTGCCTGGCACTGGTTGCTAAAGTTATTTCTACTGTCCACCAATATCCCCAAAACGTTTTCAGTAGTAGTTTTACCCAGTGTTTTACTATTTAATGCATAATTGTAAAATCTGTTTCCTTGGCCCAAGTGCATAACCTTACATATATCCACATTAAACTTAATTTTCTATTTCTCTGCCCAAACCTCCAGCTTCCCCAAATCCACAATTATACGTTGGGTTTCAACACATCTGATTCTATTTGTTTTCTCAAGATGAGCAGCACATCAGCATGCCTGTCAGTCACTAATCTACCTCCTTTTATAGAAGTCATTCATTTGACAGCAATCTTATGTTTATTACCCAAAGTTTATGGAGCTTAGCGTCCCAGTCCAAGCTATTATAATAAACGTAAAGTAAGGTTAGGATGAGGAGGGCTAAAAGAAACCAAACATCTTCTCATTAAAGCCATTTGGAAAACAGCAAGTCCTTCTTAATGCGGAAGGTATTTACATGCTCGCTGCCGGCACATATCCACATAACAAGAAAATTAATACTTATTGTGGGTTAGTGGGCCGAGAAAAGCAAATTGTTCCTTTATGATATTGGTGGTCAATTATGGGTCCAGAACCATTGGTGTATAGCATAGATACAGCCTATTAAATACAGAGCCATTTATTCCAAGTTGCATACAGTTGTTTTGAGCTCATCATGATAAGCTTAGGATAGGGCTTTGGAGGGCCCATACAGTAGATGCAAGTCCAGTGAAATTTGCAATATATTTACCAATGGAAAAATGACAATTGGATTATTTTCCTTACGCCGGGATCACACACGCACACACACACACACACACAGTTTTGATGCAGTGTTTGGCTCAGTTTTTTGAGCCAATACCAGAAGTGGATACAAAAGGAACGTAAGGTATTAAACAAAAGTCTGATGCATCTTCTTTCTATTGTATCCACTCCTGTGTTTGGCTAAAAAACCTGAGCCATAAACTTCCCAAAAATTGTGTGTGTGACCCTAGCCTAAGTGTTTTAATGAGGCAAATGGAGGCATCTCTCTACAAGACCTTTTTGAACAAATAAATAAAAATATGCTTTAATCTTCCATCCTTTTTCCGGGACAATATTCCCACGGGGAGGCATGGACACCTAGTGTCATACATAACTATGATGCTGCTTGATAAAGAAACAAAAATAGAGAGACGGCGCTCCTCTAAGGTGATACCGTTAAGGCAAATGTATTTTCATGTAAAGGTGAGTAAAGATAGACTCACCTGATCCAGTTGTGCAAGATCATAAGCACAACTTGACTTTACTGCTCGTCAGGTGAATACACCTTGGTCTCGGACACACTGTGCTAGCTTCTGGAGCAGACCCACGGTTAATGGCTCCAATGCTGGGGTTTCTTTACCGTGGTCACTTGAAATGAAGAACCTAGGAAAAATGCTCCTTGTGTCGTGCACTCTTGTGTCAGTGGTTCAGTAATTCCATAGAACCATCTGATGAGACTTAAAACAATTTATTAGTGAACATGCTAAAAAACAATAAAATTTGCTGCTGCAATGCGTTTCAATCTCGTACTGAGGTCTTCGTCAGGCATATAGAGGGTTTTGAAAGGTACGTGTGAGTCATATACTTCAGTTCTAAACTTTTGTTAATATCACTATGGATACTTTGTTGTTATTATTTAGTTCTAGACTTTTATTAGTATCTCTAGCGATACTTTATTGGAAGTATCTATTTGTTTGTTTTGGGTTATGTTTCTGAACACCGAAGAATGGAGCAGACTGAATGTTATACCATTTTTTTGTATATGCTTTCTATAATTTACTTACATATTTCCTCAATACGTAATGTGCTACTGTGTGGATTTGACTGATAGTTTGTTACTCATGTCTCTATATCAGAGATACATTGTACTTAGATAGACTGTCTAACTTAGCTTTATTTTTGTCACGGTTAGGATGAATCTGTCAGTTATTTTACTGGCTCACTTTCGATATGCCCCGAAGCGCTGGGTCCTACACACCGTCGAGCAACATGAAGAAAGAAGAAGTCGCACATTTCTTCATGTTTCTCTCTTTCTTTTTCTTTCTATCAGTCAAGTATCCATAGTGATATTAACAAAAGTTTAGAACTGAAGAATATGACTCACACGTACCTTTCGAAACACTCCCATAATGAACTTCAACCTTGACCATTTGACCCGGGTGTGAACTACATGACAGGGCTACTTAAGATGTTTGGCCAAAATCTATATGCCTATATGCCTGACGAAGAGCTCAGTACGAGGTTGAAACGCGTTGCAGCAGCAATTTTTATTGTTTTTTAGCATATTCACTAATAAATTGTTTTAAGTCTCATCAGATGGTTCCATGGAATTACTGAACCACTGACACAAGAGCGCACGACACAAGGAGCATTTTTCCTAGGTTCTTCATTACTATGATGCCAGCAGCCCAGCTCCCTGAACTGTGTTCGGTCCGGGAAATGCGGCCGATATGCGATCCGTATATCACGGACCGAACAAGGCCGCATGAGTAAGGCCTAAGTCAGTTGTTTTTATTTTAATTTTAATTAATACAAGAAAAAATTGTAACCTTGGGTTTTGAATGATCCCACAAGTGCATTCTGCATACAGTGTGTACCAGCTAAGTTTCTCTCGGAAATGCCTTCAACAAGTGAAGAATATTCTGGCCAAATATCTGCAAAAATTGTAATTGGCCCAAAAATTAAACACTATAAAATACCCATAAGGCTATGTTCACACTGCAATCAGTGTGCAGTTTTGGCCTGTGAGCTTAACATGTCCATAGGGTATAATGGACTGGATTTATGTCAAAAGAGTTTTCTTTTGGCATATGTCTGGCCAGTAAGCACCAGCCTATCCTTTTTTTTTTAATGTATTGAAATGCGTAGACTTGCATAGAAAAGTATATTACACAGAACACATTTCTATTTTGCCAGCTAAGCTTCCCACGAGAATGCCTTCAACAAGTGAAGAGCATTCTGGCCTTTTTAAATGTGCGTTCCCTTTATTAGAAATCATAAGATCCTCAGTCCTGCAATATATTACAGCAGGAATAACACTCAAGGTTAAGCATAATAATATTTAGAACATATTTTTTAATTAGTGCGTAGCTATGGAGTATCCATTACACAGTGAAAGATTTATAGCTAGATGGAATTTGGTCAACATAATATGTCTCTTGTGGATAAAAAAAAATATGGTTTGAATTTATATGGATTTGTCATCAGTTTTGTTAAATTCTAATAAGACGTGAGATATCAGTCATAAGGCCTGTGATGTGCTGGATTCCCCAACAAGGGAATTGAATATGTCCTTATTAATGCATTAACAGAGAATTACATGAAAGTACAGCACAGATCACCTCTCAAGAGCTTTAATCCTTACAAGTAATAGACAACCTGGGCCAACACTGGCCTTTTTTTCAACTTTACCGTTCCGCCAAGGCATACCAAAAGCTAAAAGGGAACAGAATTACAAAAGACAATAAAAATCATAAAATAGGTCTTATCATAAGGGGGTAAAAACATATTTTACCATTATCCTGCAATATTTATACTTATTTTATTCCTGGGGTCATCTCGATGGTGAGAAATTATTTGCCAAGTGTCTAAAAAAATTGTAATTGTCCTAAAAATGGAACACAATTAATTAAAAATTAGGATATGTTCCCACTGCATTCAGTGTGTAGTTTTGGCGTGTTCTCCAAAAATTGCCCATAGGGTATAATGAAATGGATGTATGCCAAGAGAGTGTTCTTTTGGCATATGCCTGGCCAGTACGAATCGGCATACTATTTTTTTTATTGTACTGAAATGGGTAAACTTGCATAGAAACATATATTGCACTGTACACATTTTGAGTCTAAGGGCAATAGCATACATTTGCATACATCAGGGCTCTACTTACAGATAATACTTGGAGATTTACCTGAAATATACAATGAATGTAGTGTTAAAACATGATTTAAAAAGTGCCATAAAAGGGATTTTCTCTAGAAGACAATAACTTTCTCTAACCTCCGTTGATCAGATGTTCATCGCCAGGAAAAGTCATATCTGACTATATGAACAAATGCTTGTTCTCATATCTAGAGGGCCAATCAACACAGTTCTCAATTATAGTCAGATGTAATGCAGAGCTCGGTACAAATTTAGAGAGATCAGCCGTGGTCAGATGTAATGTAGGTCCGGTATACAAGTAGAGCGATCAGTCATGGTCAGACGCAATGCAGGGTCGGCACACAAGAAGAGTCATAGTAGATAAGCACAGAAAAGCTGGATAACTAACCAGCCAGAATACTCAGGCACAAGAAGTACTAGGCTGTGGGTTAATATAGGGTAACAATTACTGTGATTGGCCACAAGGGCAGTGCAATCCATTTACTAATTACTAGATGCAGAAAGCACATAGCTGGGACTCTTCCTAGTAGAGTGGTTAAGGCTGCAAAGTGTGACCTTGTATGTGAAGCTGTAAGCTGTCCATATAGAAGTGTTGACATCGTCTAGCTCTTCCTGTCTTACCTGTGCTGCGCTTCCAGAGTTCATGTCCAGGTAAGTTCAATTCCTGACACTATACCTCTAGCGTTACATTTAAATGAATGGCTGACCATGGACGGCTTGGGTGAGCCAGAGCAGGAGCGGGTCTTACAGCTGCTGTAGAGCGCCCCCTAGGACATCCATATGCCATTATAGGGCATATAAACAGGGGCTATCTTTGTGAGACAATTCCTTTAATTACCCTAGCATCCCTTTAAAGATCTCGGTTACGCTGCAGGCAATTGTTGTAGGTAATGGTATGTCAAAAACCACTAATCCTACACAAATTCTGCAGACCCCTTCTGAGAAAATGGTTTTGTTCCTTTAGGTTGATTTGTCCTTGTAATGTAAAATTTATGGAAACACTTAGCCCGCCTTTCAAAATCTAACTACAATTCAAAGGACTGGGATATATTATGTATAGACATTCAATCATGCCTGGTACCGGATGGTATCACAAGATGTCTCACATGATGGATAAATTTAATATAAGTTAGAAATCAGCAGTTTCTATAACTCATATACAGTGTATACCATATGTCAAGAAGCTCAGCAATAAGTTAAAGTTTGCCAGGCCAGAAATGACCATCTGGATGGGCCGCTCTTTTTTGGGCTGCCCTTTCTTCTCCCCAAAGGGGGCCGCAAACGTTCTGTGCGCAGCTCAACGTTGTTCGTATAGAAGTGTTGGCTCCGCCTACCACTTCCTGTCTTACCTGTGCTGCGCTTTGTGTCTTATTCCTGCAAGGCAGCAGCCGTTTCCCATGTGCCATGACTTGGTGAGTCCAGTGAGTCTCCAGGCACAGTGGGGGAAATATATTAAGACTGGTGTGTCAAATGTTAGTCTTAAACTCTTTTATGTTGGCATAACATGCGGCAAATATATTAAGAAGTGCACACCTCTTGATATATTAGGCGCGTCTTTGGCTGTCTGTGTGACAGATATGCAAATCTACACCTGCTATGAGCAAGGGTAGAAAGCTCCATAATTTACGCCAGTTTCTGGCATAAGTTCTGATAAATCTGTCATTCCGGTAGAAGCCCATCCCCTTTGGCTAAGACTTGACCCTTTTCCTCACCACTTGCGGGAAACAGTCCCAGAACCCGGAAGTGAGTGCCAGTGTCTCCCTGGAGGGAGATGTCGCCGAGAACACAGAAGTCCATGGCCGGGGCAGTCAGAGGTCGGTACGACGGCCCTCGGCCATAGACGTTACAATATGGAGCGGGTTCAGCGCGTCAGCCTCGCTCCATACTTCAGCCCCGCACCATGACGTGCCGTTATGTAATGGTGCATTAAGGGGTTAAATCAATGTTTATTTTTGTTTTTAAAGACATTTCTAATTGACTTTTCTTGAATTTATTTTTTACTTTTTATGACACGGCTCTTTTGTATCCTGTATACATTGAAGCTGTATCGTTCTCTCTCAGCATATTCCGTCAGTTCAGCTGAACTGATGGTTCAGCTGAGAGCAGGTCCCTTGTGTCTCTGACACACAGGATTCACCTAATATCGATCAGATTAGATAAATCCTGTGTGTCAGAGACACACAGGGCCCGCACTCAGCGGAGACGTCAGTTCAGTTTAGTTCAGCTGAGCTGACGGAATCGGCTGAGAGAGAATGATATAGCTTCTGGGTATACAGGATACATAGAAGCCGTAACATAAAAATAAATAAATTCAAATAAAAGCCAATTAGAAAAGTCTTTAAAACACAAATTCATTTATTTAAAAAAAAATCCATTCGAAAAGGTGTACATAGCCTTTAAACTCATCATGGCAATCTACCTAATATAATTTAATATAATAATGATGGAGTCTATTTTAGTAAAGTAGTTAGGACAGCTTACTGTACAATTATTATTCGATAATGTTTGATTTTTTTATTTGATTTTTTTCCTTTGGTAGATGCACATTTCATATTTTTATGTGCAAATGTGTCTAAATAAACTTTGCAATAATGAGCCATAGAAACACACTTCTAAGTTTATAAGGACCAACTACAAGATGTATATACATGATATAATAAGATTCACAATGGAAATGTCATTATGAAATGCCGCCTTGACTAGCTGTACTACATTAATCAAATGCCTGGGTGAAAACTTAAGTATTGAGTATGTTTTTAAAGATTTCCAGACCGCATATTCTTGGACATAAGCGAGAGTCCTACAGAGTTGAAGCAGCGTAGTGGAACCGGGGCCCCAAAGAATGCTGAATACATTCTGGGAGCTGTCAGCAATCTTCTACCTGTGGATCAAAGTGGTTGAGCGGAGGTAGAGAAGGGAGTGGGGGTAGTAGTGAAACTTATATGTATGGTAAACCTAGCTAAGTCATTAGTCATTTCACATGTCAAACCATAGGGTATTGAAGAAGGTTAATAAAATGTAATGTGTGACACATTTAAAAAAAAAAGTCATTAAAGTTTTAGAGTCTGAACTGTATGATATAACGGATGTCGATACAACCAAAAGGAAAAAAATCTGGTTACCTCAGGAACTGTGGGGTTACTGTAGATAATGGAAGAACGGGAATAATCACTGGCTGAACACATCCCTCTCCATCCCATTTTGAACAGTACATGCTGGAAGGTGCAGTCCATGTCACAAGCAGTTTGGAGTGGAGAATTTGAATGGATTCAGTAAACCCTTCCACACGGATCAATGATCGGGCAAATTTGAAAGCTTCTTCCCAATCATTGCCTTGTGCAAACAGGGCAACGATCAGCCGACGAACGACCAAATGGCCATGGCAATCCAACGCTCATTCATCGGCTCACCTGCTTGTTTAGGTTTGTGTAAACAGGGAGATGCGTTGCCGACATGATGGAAATGTAGGGGAATGAATGATCGCAGTAAGGATCGCTCCTCTCTATACATAATTGATCATTTCTCCTGGTCAAAGGCGCAAACAAGTGGCAATCGATGAGCTGTCTCATCAATTGGCACTCGTTTTCACAGCCCATATCAGGCCATGTAAAAGGACCTTTCGACTAGGCAGGAAGGAAGGAGTAGACACAGCTAAATGTGAGGGTGCTTAACGGCAGAGCAATAAAATCTCCAGGTAGAGGTCCTTCACTGGGCCCTACCAAATGCAGGTGGTCCTTGGAGCTCCCTCAGCTGCTAGATCTTCAGATTCTTGTAAGAATCCAGCTAGTGGATTTTAGAAAATAGGATATTGTCAGCTGAAGGTTTGCCTCTGCCTGCTTTTTGCATTCTGTGATAATGTACCGTTTTTCTTGTTGGGCAAACTTACCATTAAAACGGTATGCACGTTCCTTTTCCTGTCCTGTTAAAGAACAGGATTCAGACAGATCCTGTTTTTTGTACAATAGAAGTTAATGGCAGCCGGATGATCCGGAAACCTGTTGTGTCCCGTTTTAAAGGAACCTTTTATTCTAATCTTAAAAAAACAGAACAGTACCTTTCAACCGAATGCAAAATCATTGTGTAAAGGAGGCTTAAACTTGATCTGTGAAAGCAGCTGCATATAGACCGATCAGCCAAAACATTAGAACCACAGACAGGTGAAGTGAATGACATTGATGATTTCATTACAATGGCACCTATCAAGGGGTGTGATATTATGCAGCAAGTGAATAGTCAGTTCTTAAAGATGGTGTTGGAAGCAGGAAAAATTGGCATAAGGATCTAGGTGACTTTGACAATGTCCAAATTGTGATGGCTAGACGACTGGGCCAAAGAATCTCCAAAATTGCAGGTCTTATTTGGTTTTCCCAGTATGCAGTGGTTAGTACCTGCCAAAGTAATTCAATGAAGGACAAGCGCTGAACCGGCGACAGGGTCATGGGCGCCCAAGGCTCATTGATGTGCATTGGGAAGTTAGGAACAAAGCCAGGGGTCATCAACAGATTAGCAGTCAGGGTAAAGGAAAGTCTGAGAATGAGACACAATCGTAGTAAGGAGAAGGGCAGGTGTCAATACCAGGAATAGAACCACAAGAACCAGGCAACAATTCCAAGGGCGAGACATGGTGTAATCTAGGAACAAAGATGAGTTCAGGGTCATAATTCAGGAACATAGTCAATAAAAATTAGGAACAATAGCCAGGCAAGTATGTACTTTGATCTGTAGACAAGGGATCCATGAAAGCTTCTATTTCAAGTAGGCCACCAGGTCGCCATGGCAATCCAACGGGGCCAGAGGAAAGGAGCATAAAGCCTCGGCATTGCTGGAGCAAGGGCAGCATGCATCTGGTTGCCTAGCAACCGGACGCAGTCGTTGACCAAGACTCATCGTGGGCGCTGGGTGAGGGGAGTAATGTAATAGTACTTTATGTCAATCTTTATATCCTAAAGTATAGTGACAACCATTAGTCTTTTAGTTGACAACTACTCTCATGTTCATGACAGATGATAATATCCTATAATAATACACTTGTTCAACAGCATAAAGAATATTAACTTAGAAAAGAAATAAAACACTGTAATATGAAACTTCTTTAGGAGTGTGTTGAAATATTGATTTCCATTAAATACTTTAGTCCTGTTCGGAGTAGTTACTCACAGACGTTTAAAAAAAAAAATGAAAATCCAGCCAGCGCTCCAAGTTAATGATCCTTTATAAAACCATAAAGGGAAGTTTTGTGAAGCATGCAGAAGTATTTCCCTATTGCTCATCATCTCCTGACTCGTGGCTCAACAGACATTTCAGATTTTCATGGGACCAGTGCGTCTCTCCACCACTTGCACCTGTCCTCCTTGGGGATTAAAGGTTGCCACAGTATATTCTCAGGACCTTAAAAGTTTAGCGTTGCGTATCTTACATGCTGTGGATCCCACATCACTAGTCCTCTACACTTACTTGACTAGTGGTCATTAGGATGTGGACATCATAACCACCACTATTCAATCATCACAAATCCAAGGCACCAGCACTATATTAGATACTAGCTGTACTGGTCCAGTTAAAAAATATGGTCATTAGCATGAAAGAGATGTTCTAGGATTGCTGATTTTTCTTCATCATTGAGTTTAATAGGAGAAAAAAGCCTCCCACAATGACTAACCACTGTGGTAAAATACCACAACAGCCAGAACGCAAAACAAGAATGCCAAGCATGGTTGGGCTAAGCTGGGGACAGGGGTCGCCCAATAAACATTTAAGGCCGCACCAAAATTGGGCCTGGGGAGCTGGGAGCATGGCTGTATTAACTCACCGCTCCTTGGACCTCTTCTCCTCCTTTTCTGCCATCCGACACACATAATAGGCTTGTTAGCCGGCAGGTATTGTTTCCTATTAGGAGAGGGGCAGAGCCTGTCCGGCAATGGGCAGGGCCAACTCGGCGCGGCGGTAGGAGAATGCCGAGAGTGGGGAAGGAGAATGAGAAGTGCCAGGAACTAGCCTTCCCTCAGGGCGCAGAAGCAGGTAAGCACCATGCGGTCTAGTTGTGGGCCGGTCTTCTATCACCCCTGGGCAACAAGCAGCCCAGAGTGTTTTACAATACTTGGCCCTTATAGGGGTATTACCAGAATCAAATATTATAACCTATCCGCGGGATTGGTAATAATGGTCTCATTTCTGGAGTTTCTTTAGCCGAGAACCCCACTGATCTTGAGAACGAGGGTCCCAAACTCCCCATTCCTCCTCACTGCACCACCCGCAGTGAAAAGAAGAACGAATGGAGCAGTGGTGGAGCATGCGCCGCTGCACCGTTCAATGTCTATGAGAACGACGGAAACTGCCGAGCATTGTACTCTGCTGCCCTATAGACTTTAAAGAGGCTCTGTCACCACATTATAAGTGCCCTATCTCCTACAGAAGGATATGGGCGCTGTAATGTAGGTAACAGCAGTGTTTTTTATTTTGAAAAACGATCTATTTTCACCAAGTTATGAGCGATTTTAGCTTTATGCTAATGACTTTCTTAATACCCAACTGGGCCTGTTTTTACTTTTGACCTAGTTGGTGTTGTGGAGAGAAGTGTATGACGCTGACCAATCAGGGTCATATACTTCTCTGATCCTGCGTTGTTCACTATGTGCAGTCACATACTTACACTAATGTTACTGAAGTGTCTTGACAGTAAATAGACATCGCGTCCAAACAGGACGGGATGTCTATTCACAATCCCGACACTTCAGTAACGTTTGTGTGTGACTTACAGCACAGTACATCGAGATCACGCTGTGCTGTCATTTACAGCGCGATCTCGCGAGATTACGCTTGCAGTGCTGTAAGTCACACACAAACATTACCGAAGTGTCGGGATTGTGAATAGACATCATATCCTGGCTGGACGCGATGTCTATTTAAGGTCAAGACAATTCAGTAACGTTAGTGTGTGTATGTGGTTGCACATAGTGAACAACGCAGGATCACTATGTGCTGAGTAAATGAATGGGGAGAAGTGTATGACGTTGATTGGTCAGCATCATACACTTCTCTCTACAACGCCCACTTGGTCAAAACACGCCCAGTCGGGCATTAAGAAAGTCATTAGCATAAAGCTAAAATCACTCATAACTTGGTGAAAATAGATTGTTTTTCTAAATAAAAAACACTGCTGTTATTTACATTACAGCGCCGATCACATTATGTAGGAGATAGGGCACTTATAATGTGGTGGCAGAGCCTCTTTAAAGGAGCAGCAATACGCATGGTCGACCGCTGCTCTTTTCAATGTCCTCAAAGTGGTCGAGCAAGGAGTAGAAACCAGAGGTTCAGGACCCCCATTCTCATGTTCGATGGGTGTTTCAGTGGTGGGGCCCACTGTGATCAGAAAATTATCACCAATACAATGTTGCGCGTGTTGCTCTCCGCCTCATAGATTTCAATCCTTGATCCGCTTCATTATTAACTACTGCATACCGGGAACTGCTCATAAGGCCTGCTGTTTTGGAGATGCTCTGACCCAGTCATCTAGCTATCACAATTTGGCCAGTGTCAAATAGGGAACACACTTTAATTTTGCCCAGTGGGGTCCCTAGATTGCATATAATATATAGTAATGGAGAAGGGGTTCCCTAGTCTGCATGATAGATAGATAGATAGATAGATAGATAGATAGATAGATAGATAGATAGATAGATAGATAGATAGATAGATAGATAGATAGATAGATAGATAGATAGATAGATAGATAGATAGATATGGGTGAGGGGGTCTCTAGTCTGCAAATAATGTATAGTAAGGTGGAGTCGCTAGCCCACTTATAATATACAGTAATGAAGTTGGGGGTTCTCTAGTCTGCTTTAAATATATAGTAAGGGTTGTCTCTAGCTTGCATATAACATATAATAAGGGGAGGTCTCTAAGCTGCATATATTATATAGTAAGGGGTCTCTAGCCTGCATATAATATATAATACGGTAGGTCTCTAGTCTGCATATAATATATAGTAAGGGGGTCTCTAGCCTGCATATATAGTAATGGAAGATTGTTTTTATCACAGCAATCACGGGATCAGGAACCAGTAGTATTCAGCTCCTGGTTCCTCTGTTGCCAACAGCTTATTCATGCATCTGGGATTGTACAGTACATGTGTGTGCGATCCCAACATGGAACTCAACAACCAGACGCCATCTTTTAAGGGTGGATGGATATAAAGCCCAATTACTTCTGCTGCCTTTATACGGCAGGCGGGGTTAAGGATCGACCGCTACTCATGGGACAGCGCTCATAGGCTCAAATTTACCAACCAACCCCTGATGCCACGTGTTAATTCGGCCTTCCTTTGCATTCATGTGAAATGAGTGATGCATAGCATAATTGTAAATGCAAGTTGCCCAATATAATAATACTTTATGTTGCATTTGAACATTAAGAAATATGCACTTTAATGTAATATGTAGTATTATTATGTTGGGAATGGTTGGAGACATATGGCCTCAATCATCTTCCCATTCTGAATGTTTTCTTTTACGACTGGGTCAACAATTCTTGGCTGTGAATTGCATTGGTAGCTAAAGGAAATATTTTCTTTAGAAACACTAGAATTAATTATTTTAGTATACAACAGTTTTGTGTAAAAAAAAAAAAGAAGAAAAAAGCCTATGTATCAGGTGAATATAATGTTCCAGCAGGTTTAAGAATTTATGTGTTTGCTAGTTTTTTCTGTGGAGGGACTGGTTCATATTAAAAAAAAAAAAAAATATCAAAAAGGATCAATGTGTGGATGCATCCCATTCACTTTTATAAGGATGAAGCTGATGCTGCAATTATCTATTTACACCACTTTCCGCAGACCTGAATCTTATATACAGTAGGGAAATACAGTAGCAAAACTTTTGTCATCCTAAAATAGATTGGACAACTGGTGCGTACAATGGAAATCTGTTACCCAAAAAAAAAAAAAAGGAGTATAGCGCTACATAGGACAGTATGTCTGGCATACCAGCCAGCGATCTGTAAGTTTAGTTACACTTTGTTTACTACCTTTGAGCTATTGAGCTTTTCATTTGGTGCATTCTTTTACTTTTGAAATTACACTTTGTTAAAAGTCTGTCGATGATCTCTTCTGTTGTCTGAACAAGGGGTATCACGCCCTGAAATGTATAAGACTCAGTTCACATCTCATTTAGCAGGAGAAAAAAACAACAACATATTTTTGTCATCTTTTGTCCAAAGAATGCAAGTGTGAACCTAGTCTAAAGTTGTGTTATAACAATGTAATGTGTTCTTTAGACATAAAGCAGATAACAGTTAAGGGAACCCTCCAGTCCCCCAAAAAAATTAACTAAAGACCTCAAAATGATATGTAACTTACCTGGTGTCCATCTCTTTCTTTCTCCTTGCTCTGTTGCCTCGTTCCGGTACCAACACACCAGGGGTACCGGGAAGAGTTGGGTACCATCAGGAGCAGCCCAACTGATGTGATGGGCAGCCTCTGGGGGAAGCGCAGGCTGGTATTTTTAGGATGGGATGGACCTTCCCATTTTAATAAGATCAGACGGTGGCTGTTGGTTTTTCTTGGCTAGTTATGGAACAAAAGGGGGACCCCACATCATTTTTTATTATTTATTTATGAAAATTATTAAAATAGAGATTCCACTATGCTGGAACCATTTTCAGTGAAAATAATGCCCCTCTTGGTGCCACACACTATAATAGTAAGCCCCTTTAATCCCCACATATGAATAGTGCTCCTCTTAATACACCACACAGTAATAATGCCCCCTTTAGGTATCACACGTTAGAAGTGCCCCTTTGTACTCCCTCCAAAGGAATTCCTTTGTATGTGCTCCCACACAGTAGCAATGTCCCCCTTTTGGTCCCCATACAGTAGATAGATACACTTTGTGCCTCCCTATTGTAGTTAGGTCCTCCTTTGTGTCCCCATATAGTAGTTATGATCCCTTTGTGCCCCTATATAGTTGATAGGTCTGACTTTGTGCCCCCATATAGTAGTTAGGCTTCCTTTTTGTCCCCATATAATAGTTAGGTCCCCCTTTGTGTCCTATGTATTAGTTAGGCCCCTTTGGGGTCCATATAGTAGTTAGGCCCCCTTTGTGCCCTCTATAGTAGTTTGGCCCCCTATGTACCTCCATATAGTAGATAGGCCCCTTTGTGCCCCCCATATAGTATGTAGGTCCTCTTTTGTGCCAACCCTACAATATTTAGGCCCTCTTCCCTTTTTTGCCGCTGATATTCTTGTTAGGCCTTCTTTGTGCCGCCAATATAGAGTTAGGCCCCTTTGCCCCCCATAATGTTTGGTTTCCTATTGCGCCAATTAAAAAAAACCTCACCTGACCCCGTTCCCTTGACTAGCGGATCGATCCTCTGCCTGCTGTTCATGGCCTGGCACAGTAACTTCATCACGTCACCTGCGTCCTTTGGGTCCTCTTGTAGGTCACAGACCTTAAACAGCCTGTGGCCTAAAAGAGTAAGCGGCGGGACAGGGAGTCAACGGCTCTCTGTTCCACAGCCGGGGAAAAATAGCTTGGTGTATGGGCCCATCAGGGGATCTCCTCTGGTCCTACGGTGGATCAGTCTGACGCTGATCATACAGAGAAACAAAATAATACTATCATACAGAATAATACCATTAGGTGTTCTTTTTCTGGCAATTTATACCGTATCAAAAAATGCTTTGTTTTTCATTTAGTGTCAATTTGTACATTCTTTATTTTGGGCAGGTTTTAAGTCCTATTGAGAGGCCTATAGGAAAAACTCCTGGAAAAATACCTGTGCTTTGATATTTTACTGTTGACTGGCTGCATTAAAAACGCATAAAAAATAGCCATTAAAAATGCAGTTAAAAACGGCATTAAAAACACATCAAAACGCTGTATGTGAATCTTCTGGAGGCACACCATGCTTTGGTGGGACAACTCTTTAACATCCAAAGAAATAAGGGACCTATTGACTGTCACGAACTCAACGGGAATGTGGACCCACCAGGCCACTCCGCCGTAGCGAAGTAGCAGCTGGCCAAACAATAGTTAATGATAGTCTTTAGGACAAGAGTACCTGGATAGGAGATTTGGCAGACACCTTGCGTGGAAGACAACTGGTACAGATGAAGTGTAGTAGTCCAGGCCCGTGGTGGGTCGGCATGTGCACCCGGTACAGAAGGTGAACTCGACTCCGACACTAGACATTGCACTGGAACAAACACAATTACTGGATACGGGATCACAGGATACTGTATAAAGCTAAGGGACCATTTGCTAAATGAACATGGGTAGACACAACATTGCTCAGGCACAGGTAGGAGGGCAGGACAGATTAAATAGACCAGGCTGCACAAGGATAGGCTAGGGAGATTTTTAGTGGTGCTCCTTACGGGAGCGAGCATCCGGGAGCAGTACACGCTGGTATCCCCGGCAAGAAGGAGGAGGGAGACGCCGGCACCGAGGTAAGAGACGCTGGCAGCATAACAAACACGATTACTGGATACGGGAACACATGATAAAGTATACAGCTAAGGGACTATTTGCTAGATGAACATGGGTAGACACAACATTGCTCAGGCACAGGAAGGAGGGCAGGACGGATTAAGTAGGCCAGGGTGCACAGGGATAGGCTAGGGAGAGTTTTAGTGGTGTTCACTACAGTAGCGAGCAGCCAGGAGCAGTACACGCTGGCGTCCCCGGCGAGGAGGAGGGAGACGCTGGTGGCTGCCAAGGGAAGCAGGATAGTGGTGATCGGTGGCCACCAGTGTTACATTGAAATAAGAGATTGACTTGTTTTGTAAACCGACGGACAAAGAGGAACCTCTCTTAATTTTGGATATGGGAGCATATAAAGAGATATGCTTTAGCATACTATGTAACCCAAAGAATTATCGTAGAGTCTCTTCAAATCCCCTTAGCAACAATATTGGAGATTTGAATAGCGTATTGATGGAGGCTCTTGCTGATAACCTTATCACTTAACAGGAGCTGGAATTTAGGACTATAAAACATCCTAAAACCCCAATGTTCTATAGTTTTCCAACATGCATGAAGGAATTTCTCCACTCCAGGGACGACCAATAGCATCTGGGGTAAATAGTCCATCCCCGAACATTAATTAATAATATCTGATGTGAAAAATATCTCACAGAATTTTGATTAATTTGTACGAGATAGACAGATATATTAAAGAGATTGCAGGGGGTGATGTTGCCGCAGGACCTCCTCCTTGCCAGTCGATGTGTTGGAGTACAGGTTCATAGACTTTCTATTGAGCATGTACTCCGATACATTGATATCCGGAAAAAGCCGAACAGACGAAAAGCGGCTGAGTGCTCACACAAGCGCTTCTGCCACTTTGTTTGAGCGATTAGTGGGGTCTCAGTGCTCAGACCCCCACCAATCAAAACTTTAAGGATGTGTTTCCATCCTATCCTCTTATTAAATTCAGAAGAGGTAGGAACCTCCGCGATCGTCAAGCCCACAGCCCCTTTGCTGAACCTCCCCCCAAGGTATATGCTTGTCAAAACCGATTGGCACTTTTAAGTGCAACCTATGTAGAGCATGCAAATATATTGCTAAAAAAAACTGCTTTGTGAGTACCATAACCGGTCAGACTTTTAAGAACAGAAAATTTGTGAACTGTAAGACAAAAGTGGTGGTCTATAGGGCAACGTGAGGATTCCCAAAGAATGACATGGTTAAGACAATTCGGCAGTTCTGGCGATGAGTTCTAGGCCATATAGGGAATATCCGTAGAGAGAAGGACACATGTCTATAGAGGCACATGTGTGAACTACAAAGTCAGAACCCAGATGTTCAATTCCAGGTGCTAGAAATGGTACCCTTCCCTAATCAGGGAGGGGACTGGAATAGGTTTCCTATACAGAAGGAGTGTAGATGGATTTACTATCTAAAATCACCGCACCCAAGTGGGATTAATGATTATACAGTTTGTCAAATTCCTTATTCTATTAGGAACTGTTTGCCTCGTTCTCTGTCGGATGACATATACAATAGATTTAGGTGGTTCGTTGCGATAGGGCATAATACCAATTAACTATAAATATTCAATCTCCCATGGGGTACAGACTGGGTCTGAAGTGGCATGCTCCATTAGGTTTGGGATCTTGAGACTATTCTATTTTGTAAAATAAAAATATTTCTAAACGTAACTGGTATAGTAAAAGTCTGAACTATTACAATATAACATTATTTAACCCGCACGTGAAAGCCATAAAAAAAATGTAAATTCCAAAATCACTGTTTATTCCCCATATCTCTCACAAAAAATGGAATCTAAAGTGATAAAAACCTCCAAAATGGTACCATTAAAAATTACAGCTCGTCCTGCAAAAAAATAATCCCTAATACTGCTCAGCCGTCGGAAAAATAAAAACAAAATTTTATTTTTAACAGTAGAGGAATCAATCACTCGAAAAAAGTTAAAAAGTATTTAATCCTTGGAGCTCACTGCCTTTAGCGGTCTCTGGCTGTATTAATTTAATAAAAATTTGCATTCACCCTAAATGTCTAAATATATTGGAGCATACAGTGGTACTGGTACCTTTGTCTTTCTTTAAAAATGTACATGCCCTATTCCCATCCTTTATATGGGGAGCAAATAGATCAAAACTTAAATTATTCACATTACAATGGCCCAAGTTTTTGGGAGGAGAGTCACTTCCAGATATTTATTTTTATTATTTGTCTGGTCAATTATGTTATTTGACTTCATGGGTCAACTTGGGTACTCTCCCTAATAGAGAGCATCATCTTGTCTTTTATTTAGATATGCCCCACTTCTGGCTTATTCTCGAGGGTACACCTGTACCCCCCCAGGAAGTTACTCTCATTACACAGAGTTGCAGCGCAACTGTGGCTAGCCACTAAGAAACTACTTTCTTTGTCTGACATAGTGGCCGAAATACCTTTGTGGCATAACTCCTCACTAGTCCATACGTCAACCTCTCTGGCTAAATTGGTGGCAGCACCACTGGTTGTGGAGGCAAAATGGAAAGACCTAATACCTGAAATAGAGCCAGAGATTTGGAGGGATATGTTAAACTGTCACGAAGGGTATGTGAACCTACTGGGCCGTACCGCCTTGGCGGTAAGGCAGCTGGCCAACAGGGAGCAGGTGAAAGTCTATAGTTCGTATAGGGTACCTGTGGCAGCTTAGACAGGAGCGGGGCAGGCACGGCAGGTAGACGTCAGGCGAGGTGAAGCAAGTCAGACGTGGATAAAGCACGACACGACTTTGGCACAGCACAGTGCTAGACCAGGATGATATGGAATGCAAGGAACAGGAACAGGAACCACACTAGGAGGCCATCACATAGACAAACTAGGAAACATCAACAGCACTCAGGCATAGAAGCAGGAGGCTGGACCCCTCTTATAGTCCAGGGTACTCAGGGGTCAAAGTTAATCAAAAGGTCCGGTGTGCGCGCTACCCCTTTAAGAGCGGGTACGAGCGTGCGCGCGCACCCTACGGGACCCGGCTGAGGTGAGTGGACACGAGTGCTGGTGTCTCCTGAGGAGGAGGCTGGGGCCAGCGCTTGCCGACTCGTGGCTCTGGCTTCAGTAGGGGATTGGAGCTGACAGCCCGAAGCCACGGACATTACATAAACTCTAATTTATTAGTGTCTCCAGCAGCCAATAATAGATTAACGCAACTATTTATTATTCACCAAAGTAATTTGACTCCAGTTAGGCTTCATAAAATGAATAGGTGCCCAACTACAGAGTGCCACAGATGTAAAGCTCCTAGATCAGATTTCTGGTACATGATTTGGATGTGCTCGTGGATCCATTAGTTCAGGGAAGAGGTAATTGCCTTTGTCTCCACATTCTAAAATTCCGAGTGCCTATAACACCTTTACTATGCCTCTCTGGGATTAGTTATCAAGCCCTCGGTCATGTGGGGCCGTGTCGGTGCGCCATCAATATTAGAAAAGATCCAGGACTTCCGGGAACAATTCTCCGGGTGTAACGTCTGTGGTCGCTAACCACGAACTCCTTCCATCCAGTCGACACTATTCTCTCCAGAGATGTCTGCACATGTGGCCGTCCTGTTCCACAGTGACCACCAGGGTGCGCTCGCGAGCTCAGTCCAGACAAGGAGCCAGGTCGCACACAGGTGGGAGATTGAGCTGATTGCGCCCAGAGCACCCTGGACTATAAGAAGGGCTGTGCCCCTCCCTGCAATGCCTGAGCCTTGTTGCTGTTATCCTAGTATGTCTATGCAAATGGTCTCCTAAGTGTTTTCCAGTTCCCAGTGTTCCCCGTTCCTGCTACCTGTAACCTGTATCCCATGCTATCCTGGTCAAGTGCTATGTTGAGCTGAAGTCGTGCTGTACTGCTGCACCATGCCTGGCACCTGCCTGCTGCCTAGACCCAACCGAGCCTGTCTTGCTACTGTCTGAGCTACCACAGGTACACTATACAAACTATAGAATGTGACCTGTGTCCTGTTGGCCAGCTGCCATACTGTCATGGCGGTACCCCCCAGTGGGTCCATATACCCAACTTGACACCGGGTTGGAACTGCACGATTTAATACAGAATTAAAATTTTAAATTAAAGGGGCTCTGTCACCAGATTCTCAAATCCCTATCTCCTATTGCATGTGATCGGCGCTGCAATGTAGATAACAGTAACGCTTTGTTTTTGTTTTTAAAACATTCATTTTTGGCCAAGTTATGAGCTATTTTATATATATGCAAATGAGGTTTGAAATGGACAATTGGGCGTTTTTTTTTTTCGTTATGTCCAACTGGGCGTGTATTGTGTTTTTAACTGGGCGTGTTTACGTGCATGACGCTGACCAATCAGTGACCAGTCAGCGTCATACACTCCTCTCCATTCATTTACACAGCAGCGACGTGCAGCCACATACACAGAGATTAACGTTAATCAAGTGTCCTGATAATGAATACACATGAAATCCAGCCTGGACGTCATGTGTATTCAGAATCCTGACACTTCTGAATCTTTTCTGTGAGATTCCAGCAAGCCACGCGTAATCTCGTGAGATTATGGAGGTAAACGAGATTTCGTTTCCCTTTCTGGAATCTCACAGAAAAGATTCAGAAGTGTCAGGATTCTGAATACACATGACGTCCAGGCTGGATTTCATGTGTATTCATTATCAGGACACTTGATTAACGTTAATCTCTGTTTATGTGGCTGCACATCGCTGCTGTGTAAATGAATGTAGATGAGTGTATGATGTTGACTGGTCACTGATTGGTCAGCGTCATACACGTAAACACGCCCAGTTAAAAACACAATACACGCCCAGTTGGACATAAACGAAAAAAAAACGCCCAATTGTCCATTTCAAACCTCATTTGCATATATATATATATATATATATATATATATATATATATAAAATAGCTCATAACTTTACTAAAAATGAACGTTTAAAAAAAAATAAAAACGTTACTGTTATCTACATTGCAGCGCCGATCACATGCAATAGGAGATAGGGATTTGAGAATCTGGTGACAGAGCCTCTTTAAAGTACGTTAGTAAGTGACGACTTTTTACATAACAATATTAATGCAATGCAATTTTTGATTTTGATTATATTTGCATTTGTATTTGGGATTTTTACTTTTCAATAAAACTAGTTTAAAAAAAAAGCATTTAATCCACGTACTACGCATTTTGAGGTCGATCTCACCTCTTCATCAGGTACATACAGGTGTTCAAATAAACTCAGAATTAAAGCAACAGTCATACCCACTTTCATATGGAAAAACTAATAAGTGACGTGGCGATATAAAAAAAGAACTTCAGAATAAACATGAAATAAAAACATTATCAAATTGGTAAATTACATGTGTTGATTACTCCAACAAAAACAATAAGCAATCAAAGTTTCTATATAGCGCAGTGCCCTGTGCCCCATGCCTCTATACAGTATGGCACCTTTGCAAATGTTTGCTTCAGGCTGCTTGATGGGTATCTGCTCTGCTCTCACCTGCTGGTGCTTCTTAACCAGGCTTCTTTTACTGCTGGCTCTCAGATTCGTTTCTCCTCATCTGATCAGCTTTTAGCCACATCTACTGCCCTCCCATGCCACAGCTTAGCCCCTATGTTGCTCTGCTGAAGCAGAGCGGTTTGCAGCAAAATTGGCGCTAATGTGATGTCACCACATCATCCCATGACAGCGTGACAACACATAGCCAGTGTCGGACTGGAGTACCTTGGGCCTACCAGAGGAAGTAATTCTTGGGGCCCAACCTTCAGCTATATAGATATAATGTGACCACTCTTGATTGTGTAGTAAAACAAAGACTACTATTACCACCATACAGTGACCATATAACGGCAGATACCAGTTTTACACAGGTGTTCTGCAGACCATATAAGTTACTACAATACAGTGAAATTCAGTGACTCACCCATGACGTTAGTTTTGAAATGGTTATCTTTCCCTTTTCTTCTTTATCTGGCCCAGACTGCCATGACGACTTCTTCCAGCCACAAATCGCCTCTGCAGAATTTGCAATACAAACATCTTTGGCTCCTTGCTTTTCCAGCATCCTCCACAAAAACTCGCAATTTATAATGCCAGAGATGGAAATAATGCCCCCATTTGGTGCCCCACACTGTAATAGTACGCCCCTTTAGGCCCCATGCTGTAATATTGCTCCTCTTAGTGCCCCAAACAATAATCGGGCACCTTTTTAGGCCCCAAACAGTAATAGTGCCCCCTTTAGGCCTCACAGTAATAATGCCACTTTGTACTCCCTACAAAGGAATGCCTCCGTATGTGCTCCCACATGGTAGCAATATCTCCATTTTTGCCCCTATATAGTAGCTAGGATTTCTTTGTGCCCCCATATAGTAGTTAGGTCCCCTTTGTGCATCCATATAGTAGTTAGGTCCCTTTTGTGCCCCTATATAGTAGTTAAAACAAACTAGATTTTAGAAGTCCAGTAGGTGGGGGGGGGGGTATTACTATGGATAATAGTATTATAGTACTAGTTGCCCAAAGGAGTAGTTAATTTTATTCCATTATATTAAAAAATAAACTTTATTATAAAATTGGAATACACAAACATTTAAAATGAATTGCCATAGGGCTCTGCGGTGATTATTTTAATCCTTTAACAGTGTAATGAAAGTATAGCACATTGGAGTAAAGTGCATTTTGGCTATTGCCTATCTTAAGATAGGTATTGTCAATTAGTGTATCTTCAGATCGCTTCTCACTGTATTTAGCGGAGGCTACTTGGTAAATTAAAAAACATTCCGTGCCCCCCCCCCCAACATGTTTCGCAGTAGATACGTAGTCTTCAGGGGTATGTGGGGAAAATGACAATGAGAACGCCGAAAAGAGGCTTATAAAACCTCGGGCTGCGTCATTGAGGAGGGGGCCTGGTCAATGGCCAATCAGAATGGAGGACTTCCGTCGTCATTGACTGAGTTTTACTGCCCTACCGCAGAGACATATATGCTAGAGTAGTCTCCCGGTTATTGTGCCTGCTCACAGACTTAGATGCATAAAGAACTTAGCTTAGTAGTTTGGTCTAGCTTATTTATAATATTTACTGCACTGGACAGCGAAGTCTCCATGGTAAGGACAGTTACCTATACTAGAATAGTTACCATGTGAAAGGGTGTTAGAAAATAAACAAAAAAGAGAGGTTTAAGATAATAAAGGATTAGAGTAAAGGAGGTTTTATAGATCTCCTTCCGATCTCCATAGTTAGGAAATATTACTGCTATATTTTCTTATAGTAAATGATATTCAGTATGCCCCTAAAAAGGTTGCCTTAGGGTCTCAATGGGACTCTCTAGTTTTTAGGGTTTAGAGTTAGTGCATACTGTGGTGTTTAAGTTAACAAATTGGTACACATTAGATGTAAATATATACAAATTAGGGTAATCATAGTGCAG
This sequence comes from Rhinoderma darwinii, assembly GCF_050947455.1. Lineage (NCBI taxonomy): Eukaryota > Metazoa > Chordata > Amphibia > Anura > Rhinodermatidae > Rhinoderma > Rhinoderma darwinii. Next base: position 81,395,753 of record NC_134697.1, on the reverse strand, counting down.
AAACAGGTTGTGATTCTAGCAGAACCAAAAGGCGGCCTCACCGATGTTCAACTATCGGTGCTAAGTGTCATTAGATATTGTCACGATGCGGGGTGTGGACCCACTGGGCCGTACCGCATAGCGGGATGGCAGCTGGCCAAACAGGTAAAGTACTAGAGTCAATAGTTCAGAGAGTATACCTGAGGCAACGTAGACAGTAGCAAGGTAGACACGTCCGGGACTAAGCGGCAGGGTAAACGTCAGGTGTGGCGCAGCAGAACAGGCGTGGAACATAGCACAATACGGCAACAGCTCTGCACGACACTAGAACAGGATAGCACAGAAACAGGATAGAGGAACAGGGTACACTGGGAAACTGGAAGACACTAGGAGACCATTAGCACGACAAACGTCGGTAAACAAACAACGCTCTGGCAAGGAACAAGAGGGCAGAGCCCCTATTATAGCCCAGAGCATCCTGGGATAGATTGCAGACTTCCTGCAATATGCGCGCACTGGCCCTTTAAGACCGTGCACGCGCGGGCACGCGTGCCCTCTGGAGACAGTCTTGGAATCCAGAAGAGAGTGCCGGCGCCTCACAGGAGGACGACGCTGCACATAAGTCAGATGTCCATGGCCACGGCCGTCGATGGGTAAGTCGGAACGACAGGCTGTGGCCATAGACGTTACAGTATCCCCCCTCTTACGCCCCCTCTTCTTGGGACCAGAGCGGGAGAGAAACTTCCTCATCAGGACAAGAGCATCGATGTTCTACTCTGGCTCCCAAGACCTCTCTTCTGGGCCAAACCCCCTCCAATCCACTAAATAAAATGTCCTTCCTCCCACCTTCTTGGTGGGCAGAATCTCCCTTACTTCAAAAGTCCCAGATGAGCCACCAGGGACCACTGCGGAACTAGGAGTCCTTGAGTAGCGGTTCAGGACCACGGGCTTCAGCAAAGATACATGAAAGGAGTTAGGAATCTTGAGGGTAGGAGGCAGCCGCAGCTTGTAAGATACCCGGTTGATCTGTAGCAGGATTTCGAAGGGTCCGAGGAACCTAGGGGCAAACTTGCATGACGGCACCCTCAGCCGGATATTCCTTGAAGACAACCAGACTTTAGTCCCTGGAAGAAACTGCGGAGGAGCCCGTCTTCTTGTATCTGCCTTTCTCTTCATGCGGTCCACCGCCAGCAGGATAGAAGATCGGGTCTGTTGCCATATCTGTAGAAAGTCCCTGAAGGTCGAGTTAGCTTCAGGCACCTGCGACATAGTAGAGACAGGAAGAGGTATACGAGGATGTTGGCCGTAGACGATGAAGAACGGACTGGAAGTGGTAGACTCACTAGTGTGGTTATTATAAGAGAACTCTGCCCACGGGAGCAGCTGCACCCAGTCATCATGCCGCCTGGAAACAAAGTGACGCAGATAGTTCTCCATGATCTGGTTAACCCTCTCGACTTGCCCATTGGACTGGGGATGATAGGCTGAAGAGAAGTTCAATTTTACACCGAGGAGACCGCAGAGTGCTCTCCAAAACTTCGAGGTGACCTGGACCCCTCGGACCAAGACAATATGTAGGGGCAAGCTGTACAGACGGAAGATGTGTTGAATGAAGAGGTCAGCCAATCGTGTAGCAGACGGCAGACCGGTCAAGGGAACGAAATGAGCCATCTTAGAGAATCGATCCACCACCACCCAGATCACACTACAACCCGCAGATGGAGTAAGGTCCGTGACAAAGTCCATTGCGACATGCTGCCGGGGAGCAACGGGCACAGCGGGTCTGGAGTGATCAACTTTATTTGCTGCGCATACCGTGCATGAGGAGCAGGGGCGGATTATAATGAGGGCAATATGGGCAAGTGCCCGGGGCCCGAGGCTGGAAGGGGGCCCAGTTCGCCCCGGTTCTGCCTTACCGGCTGTTAAAATTACAGCCGGTTCAGAGAACCGGAGTGAAGCGGGACCTCTCACCCAACCAGTGGCGTAGCTATAGGGGCCGCTCTACACAGTAAAAAGTTACTATAGTAACGAGAGCCGCGGGCACGTTACTATAGTAACTACAGTACTTGCCTTCCTGTTTCCGGTGCGCAGCGCATGATGTCATCACCATCCTGTAGTTCAGAGTCAGGACATCCTCCGCGGCTGAAGAGAAGGATAAGTTTCATATCCCTGTCTGCTTAAAGCTGATTGGTGGGGTCCGACTCCCAGGACCCCCGCCAATCACCTGTTTTGAAGGGGACGCAGCGCTCGTACGAGAGCTGGTGCTTCCCCTTCTTTCCGGTCACTTGCTCACATTTTGAATCCATGTCGGCGATTCACAGTGTGAGCGAGTAAGTGAAATGAAGGGGAAGCAGCTGTCGTAACAGCGCTGCGGCCCCTTCAAAACAGGTGAGTGGCGGGGGTCCTGGGAGACGGACCCCAATCCATCAGCTATTGATGGCCTATCCTGAGGATAGGCCATCAATGTTTAGGGACTGGACAATGCCTTTTAAGCCTACGATGTTGCAGGCTTAGAGGGCCCATGAGACAGGAACACAGATTGTGTGATGCTATCTGCTGGGCCCTGTATCTAAGCCAATCACATGGTAGGCTTAGATACAAGGCCCATGTGTGATCCTGTCTGCTGGGCCCTGTATCTAAGCATCTTACATAAGCACATGGTAGGCTTAGATACATTAGATTCATTTATACAACCCACATTTGGAGGAGTCGACATAAAAAATTGGCATATAGTAAAAAGATTCAAACTTTATAAAAGCATAATCAACTGATCATACCGGTACATCGTGTCAAGATAGTGTAACAATATGTGCATTTTGAGAATATATATGAAAATGTAAGTGACACAATGAAACATCCATAAAAATACCAAACCGTAATTACAAACTTATGCAGAAAAGCTGTAGGTTCGTAGGTGTATAGGAAACAGTACATGCATATGTCTAATCACTGTCACTCACCCAAACGCAAGGGGATACAATGCAATATAAATCCTTATGGATCTTTGGAAGGCAATATATGTGTGGAGTAACTGGATATTTAGGTTGTAAAAAATTAAGTAACTGCTTATCCACCAAATCTAGTGTGTATGCGTTATCCACTAAAAGTTTAAGCTTCCTCAAATGCAAACTTTGGATCTCTATTGATCTTCCTATAAACATTAGGATCATACAGCTGTTTCTCCAATTCATTAACATATTGGCGGTCCATAACAACGATCCCCCCCGCCTTTATCAGCGGGTTTGTTAACGAGATCGTCATTATGGACCAACTCCTGCAATGCCACAAATTGTTCACGCGTTAAGTTAGGCCGAATCAAAGGTTCCATCTCACTCAACACATTTGATTTTAATATACCAATATCCTTCTTGACAGAAGCTATAAAAGCATCGATTATATCAGAATTAACCATCGGTGTAAAATTGCTCTTATTAAAGAGCCCGAAGTTCTATAAACAAAGGTCGGGCACTGGTAAAGACATTAAACTAGGGGGAGACTGTCTCTCATAGAACCAGAATTTTAATTTTAATGATCTAAAACAGAATGTAAGTCAATATCCAGTTGACACCAATCGATGCTTTTATAGCTTCTGTCAAGAAGGATATTTGTATATTAAAATCAAATGTGTTGAGTGAGGGAGAACCTTTGATTCGGCCTAACAACCCGTGAACAATTTGTGGCATTGCAGGAGTTGGTCCATAATGCCGATCTCGTTATCAAACACGCTGATAAAGGCGGGGGGATCGTTGTTATGGACCGCCAATTCTATGTTAATGAATTGGAGAAACAGCTGTATGATCCTAATGTTTATAGGAAAATCAGAGATCCAAAGTTTGCATTTATGAGGAAGCTTAAACTTTTAGTGGATAACGTATACGCACTAGATTTGGTGGATAAGGAGTTACATGATTTTTTACTACCTAAACATCCAGTTACTCCCCTCATATATTGCCTCCTAAAGATCCATAAGGATTTACATAACCCACCAGGGCGCCCAATTGTGTCAGGGAGGAATTACATCTTTAGCTCCTCAGCCATTTTTCTGGACAAGCTTTTAAGGAGTTCAGCTATGAAAGCTAGGTCCTATGTCAGGGATACTGCTAATTTTTTGTCTAAGATTCATGACCTTAATATACCTAAGGGAGCTATTTTGGTCTCATTTGATGCGACCTCATTATATACCTCCATTAACCATGAGAGGGGATTACTTAGTGTAAAAAAAGCCTTGGATAACACAGATTACTCTCCTGAATGCAAGGAGTTTGCCCTGAGCCTATTAAAAACTATTTTGACTTGTAATTATTTTTTATTTGGTGATGACTTTTTTGTGCAGTTGAAAGGTACCGCGATGGGATCGAATGTGGCTCCCACCTACACCAACATTTATATGGCAGACCTGGAGGAATCTGTCATCTATGTGTCCCACTATTTCTTCAAGGTCTTGGGATGGTGGCGATACATAGACGACATATTCCTCATTTGGATCGATACACAGGACTCTTTAGAAACATTTTTTGTTGACCTGAATGGAATGGACCCAGATATTAAATTTATCAAGGTTAATTCCACTGAGTCCATACAATTCTTAGACACTACTGTCCTTATTAGGGATGACCGTCTAGTGACGGATCTCTTTGTAAAAAATACGGACCGTAATAGTCTATTAAGGTATGCGATCCAGCACCCTAGAAGGATGGTCAGATCCCTCCCCTTCAGTCAAATGTTGAGGATTAATAGGATTGTGGAGGATGAGTCCACTATGATCGATCGATTGAGAGAGATGGGTGATAAATGTAGTTCACGTGATTGATTAGATCCCATATGGCTAGAGTCAAGAACGTTGAGGTTCAAGGGGGGATTATTTCCATTCTTAGAAAGGAAACACTTATTCCCTGTGTTACTACTTATGACATGCACAGTACATGTGTTATGCAGGTCATACGTAGACATTGGCCCATGTTGGGAAATTTCTATAATATCCTTTCATTTAAAAATCCCCCTCTGTTTTCTTATAGCAGGTCATTTAATTTGAAGGACAAGTTGTAGTGTAGTGGTAGGTCCAGTAGGCGGAGTTTGGTTACTCGTAGTGGATGTTATCCGTGTTTGGGTTGTGCCAATTGTGGTCTGGTGTGTAAGGGTAATTCCTTCACGCATCCTACTACAGGCAGGATCCATAAAATCAGACATTATCTGACTTGTAGGTCAGATTTTGTCATCTACGTTCTTATGTGCCCATGTAAATTACTATACGTTGGGGAGACAACCACTGAATGTAGGATTAGGCTCAATACACATAAGTCCCCTATTTATACGAACAAGACTGAATTTCCAACTCCCAGACATTTTTGTGAGGCTCACCATAGGGTTAATCAACTCCGATTTTGGATCATTGACCATGTACCCCCAGTCAGGAGGGGTGGGGATAGGGAGAGACTTCTTAAGAGAAGAGAGGTAGAATGGATCAGTAAACTCAACACGTTCCAACCAAATGGACTCAACTTTGAGTACAATTTGAAGGCGTTTCAATAGGATGTATATTCTGAGGGATAGGGGATGTGGTCATTTTCCCTAGGTCACCACTCAGGGGCATTATTCTATATGATCCCCTTAAGTAGTAAGATGCATAATATATTTTTTAAATGTTTTATTAGGGGTCTTGTGTATACGGTTTTCACTTGATTTTGTCATCTTTATTATTATTCTTTATTTATATGATATTCCTACAATACCATGCATCCTTTTTTTGATTATTTAATTATACTTTCTCCTTATTTTTGTTTTTATAGGTTTGCTTACAGTCTTTGAATTGGACCACCCCACTGAACGCTGACCCAGGCTAAGGGATACATTTGCACTAGGTTCTTCATGTATATATATATATGTGTGTTTTTTTGGATTTTACTTCTGCTTATATATGGATCGATGGAGCCCTGTATAGTGTAGCATCTTGTGGCATGATTTTTTTCGCAGCCAGATTTTGCTGATACATTAGACTCTTTGCTCTGTGTGAGCATTTTTGAGTTGGGCCAAAGTATTCTTATAAATAGTTAGACACACATACTTTTGTCTCTTTGGACTTTGTGTGTCCTTTGCGATGCTTCTGTGCGCATGCACTGTCCGTTGTGACCATGGTTAACAGCTGTCTTGTTAGACGCTGAGACTCATGGACTTGACAGCTGATCATGTGATATGTATGTCACGTGATTTTTTTTGAGCATGCGCCGCTGTACTCTATGGACGCCGGAACTAGAACAGTGTGACGCACTTAACCTACAAGCGTTGTATCCCCTTGCTTTTGGGTGAGTGACAGTGATTAGACATATGCATGTACTGTTTCCTATACACCTGCGAACCTACAGCTGTTCTACATAAGTTTGTAATTACGGTTTGGAGAATTGTGATGGTATTTTTATGGATGTTTCATTGTGTCACTTACATTTTCATATATATTTTCACATGCACATATTGTTACACTATCTTGACACGATGTACCGTGATTATGCTTTTATAAAGTTTGAATAATTTTACTATATGCTAATTTTTAATGTTGACTCCTCCCAATGTGGGTTGTATAAATGAACTGAAGTGTTAGTTGGATTATTTTTATTGACAAATCCTGCATGGAGCAGCTGAAACGTTGCTATCGTTTCTCACTGATGGGTGAATAAAAAACCTTTTCTATTTTGATACGAACTCTGGAGTGCTGCCTCTTTTTTCTATTTTGTTTACATTTGGGGATTTATAAGTCGATCCCTGGAGGCTTGCACCCTGATACCCTTGAGGTTTATGTTCTGCTGTGCTGCCCATTCTCTCTTTGCATATATGGACAGCAACGTCAGGGGCTACTCCTGGAGCGGAATCACCGCTCTGGCAGGGGATTCTGCTTTTAGAGTTAACCACTGACGTCACTGTCCATACATGGACAGAGACATCAGGGGCTTCCTGTAGGAGCGGAATCTTCGGCCAGAGGGATTCCACTTCTACAGGGAGCTACAGTGGTACCATTTATAGGAAGGGGATGCCATTTATTGGGCAGTGGTGCTATCTGCAGTGGGATATTGCTAAACACGAGGGATTTTGCCATCTACAGGGGGATGACGCTATTTACTGGGGGTGTGGTACCATCTACAGGGGGATGCTATATACAGGGGGTGTGGCACTATCTACACGGGTACTGTGGTATTCTTTTGGCACTATCTACGAGGGACACTGTGGCGCTATCTACATGGGCACTGTGTGTGGCACTATGTAGGCATTATCTACAGGGAGAACTATGGCACTATGTGGGCACTGTGGCACTATTTACAGTGGGCACTGGCACTATGTGGGAAATGTGGCACTGTCTACAGTGGTATTGCGTCACTATCTACATGGGCACTGTAGTATTTTCAGGGGGTTGGGACAAAAAAAACCCCTAACGAATAAAATTCCTAATTCTTTTTAACGTCCATGAAAAACGGATGGCAAATGTCAGTTAAAAATGGTCAGAAGGCCGGGAAATTGATACAAATTTGGAGAAACATTGATGCAAAACAGCCATGAAAAACTGACAGTTTATTCGTTGTTAACTGCCATTTTTTTCACGGTCGTGTGTATATACCCCTCTTCACTCTCCCCTCACATCGATCCAGGGTGTAGGAGAGAGAAGAGGATTAATTGTTACAGAGCTCTACAGTATATATATATATATATATATATATATATATATATATATACACATACTACCGTTCAAAAGTTTAGGGTCACTGAGACATTTCCTTATTTATGCAAGAAAAGCACAGTTTTTTTCAATGAAGATAACATTAAATTAATCAGAAATACACTCTATACATTGTTAATGTGCTAAATTACTATTCTAGCTGCAAACGTCTGGTTTTTAATGCAATATCTACATAGGTGTATAGAGGCCCATTTCCAGCAACCATCACTCCAGTGTTCTAATGGTACATTGTGTTTGCTAACTGTGTTAGAAGGCTAATGGATGATTAGAAAACACTTGAAAACCCTTGTGCAATTATGTTAGCACCGCTGTAAACAGTTTTGCTGTTTAGAGGAGCTATAAAACTGACCTTCCTTTGAGCTAGTTGAGAATCTGGAGCATTACATTTGTGGGTTCGATTAAACTCTCCAAATGGCTAGAAAAAGAGAGCTTTCATGTGAAACTCGACAGTCTATTCTTGTTCTTAGAAATGAAGGCTATTCCATGCGAGAAATTGCCAAGAAACTGAAGATTTCCTACAACGGTGTGTACTACTCCCTTCAGAGGACAGCGCAAACAGGCTCTAACCAGAGTAGAAAGAGAATTGGGAGGCCCCGCTGCACAACTGAGCAACGATACAAGTACATTAGAGTCTCTAGTTTGAGAAATAGACGCCTCACAGGTCCTTAACTGGCAGCTTCATTAAATAGTACCCGCAAAACGCCAGTGTCAATGTCTACAGTGAAGAGGTCATACTAAAATTGGGCTAAGTAGCCAAATGTACTGATAGAGGCATAAGCACGGTAGACCACACAGAAGGGGGAGCAATTGGGGGTGCTGTTGGCGGCACCACACACTGCTGAGCGATAGATCCCCCTAACTGAGTTATATTATAAACACCTGGTCAATCCGTGCCAATGAAAACGTGTCCCTACGCGTTTCCGCACCGCTAGTAATCAGGGTGCTTCATCAGGGGTCACACTGATGTGGTTTTAACACATCTATATTATGGCCGGGAAACACCTATTGCGTGTCTCATACAATTCACCCGGCTCGTGCACGACACTAGTCAGCTGGTCGAACACGAGCCGAGTGAGATGCCGGGCATAAATAGTACTAGTCACTCCCTCCCAGAGATGACGCGGCGGCCGGGCAGCCAATTCGCCACGAGCAATGCCGTGACGCGGCCCGAGCCGGGTCGGCCCCCGGACGCCCGCTGTCACTGCAGGAGGGAGCAACCAAAAAGCGTCCCTAGTAACCAGGGATCACAAGGCGGCCATATAGAACTGGCATGAGACAAGTAGCCAGGAAGAGAACCAGCAACAGGAGTCACAGCAATCGCAGAGCCAAAGCACATGGCACACTCGATTGCTGTGTGTGCCAGAGATTGGCTGCCCGGACGCCGCGTCATCTCTGGGAGGGAGTGACTAGTACTATTTATGCCCGGCATCTCACTCTGCTCGTGTTCGACCAGCTGACTAGTGTCGTGCATGAGCCGGGTGAATTGTATGAGACACGCAATAGGTGTCTCCCGGCTATAATATAGATGTGTTAAAACCACATCAGTGTGACCCCTGATGAAGCACCCTGAATACTAGCGGTACGGAAACGTGTAGGGACACGTTATCATTGGCACGGATTGACCAGGTGTTTATAATATAACTCAGTTAGGGGGATCTATCGCTCAGCAGTGTGTGGTGCCGCCAACAGCACCCCCAATTGCTCCCCCTTCTGTGTGGTCTACCATGCTTACGCCTCTATCAGTACATTTGGCTACTTAGCCCAATTTTAGTATGATTTTCCTATAATAAAAATCGAATTTTAATCGCTCATATAGGCAGTGATACAATTTCAATTAATCAAGTGAACGGACATCTTCTTATATTGATGCAACGAATGTTGTGTAGTGTCAAACTCTACAGTGAAGAGGCGACTCCGGGATGCTGGCCTTCAGGGCAGAGTGGCAAAGAAAAAGCCATATCTGAGACTGGCTAATAAAAGGAAAAGATTAATATGGGAAAAAGCACACAGACATTGGAAAGAGGAAGATTGGAAAAAAGTGTTATGGACAGACGAATCGAAGTTTTGAGGTTTGATCACACAGAGGAACATTTGTGAGACGCACAACAACTGAAAAGATGCTGGAAGAGTGCCTGACGCCATCTGTCAAGCATGGTGGAGGTAATGTGATGGTCTGTGGTTGCTTTGGTGCTGGTAAAGTGGGAGATTTGTACAAGGTAAAAGGGATTTTGAATAAGGAAGGCTATCGCTCCATTTTGCAATGCCATGCCATACCCTGTGGACAGCGCTTGATTGGAGCCAATTTCATCCTACAACAGGACAATGACCCAAAGCACACCTCCAAATTATGCAAGAACTATTTAGGGAAGAAGCAGGCGGCTGGTATTCTATCTGTAATGGAGTGGCCAGCGCAGTCAATTACAGATCTCAACCCCATAGAGCTGTTGTGGGAGCAGCTTGACCGTATGGTACGCAAGAAGTGCCCATTAAGCCAATCGAAGTTGTGGGAGGGGCTTCTGGAAGCATGGGGTGAAATCTCTCCCGATTACCTCAGCAAATTAACAGCTAGAATGCCAAAGGTCTGCAATGCTGTAATTGCTGCAAATGGAGCATTCTTTGACGAAAGCAAAGTTTGAAGGAGAAAATTATTATTTCAAATAAAAATCATTATTTCTAACCTTGTCTTGACTATATTTTCTAGTCATTTTGCAACTCATTTGATAAATATAATTGTCTGGGTGACCCCAAACTTTTGAACGGTAGTGTGTATATATATATATATATATATATATATATATATATATATATATATATATATATATATATATATATACATATATATATATATATATATACACACACACACACACACACACACAAAACTACAAAAAAGTGTTTTTTTCTATTTTTTTGTTATTTGTCTGCTCATAATAAAAATTAAAAAACACTGAATTAATTAAGCCTCATAAGTCTTGTAAAAAAAAAAAGTAAAAGTAGTTGAGATATTCAACGCGGTTCCAAAGTTATCGTTTAAAGAACTGCATATCAAAAATAGAAAATTTGACCTGGACACAGGGGCATCAATGACCCTTGGTCATGAAAGAGTTAAACAGCCTGTGGCCTACAAGAGTAGGTGGTGGGGCAGGGAGCCAATGGTTCCCTGCTCCGCAGCCGAAATCAGCAGCTCAATGTCTGGGTCCCTTGGAGGATCTGCCAGTCTCCCTGTGGGCCAGTCTGATGTTGCACATATCTAAATGGGTAGACACCACCACGGCAACACTGACACCTGTAAAAGTTTGAACACATGCTCACGACTCCGTGAGTGAGAAAGAGATCATTTTGGTGGAAGCCCTTACTTCCACCTCAGTGGTGCGCCCCGATTGTCCTCCCTATGATCCAACCCTGCAGACCAGAAATCTTTAGTGACAGGTCTGATTATTTAGAAGGGAGTGCTCTCTCTGTACCACCCTTGTCCACCCACCCTACGTGAGGTGGGATGTGATGAATATTCATTAGGATGTGGTCTATGTCCACCTATTGAGTCTCGTTTCCGGCTGGAGGGAGGCTTGCTCTGGCGTCTGGCACCTAACTGGTTTGGAGGAATGATGGTATTCATGAGTGATCATTTGGCTACTGTCCACCGAGCACCTAGTCAGCTGGACTGGATGTCTGGAGCTTTGGCCGTCTCTATTGCGGATTAGCTGATTTTGAACTGTAGCAATAACGGGTCTTACTTCCGTTATAGGCGGGAAACTTCAGCCGCATAAAGCAGCTTGCTATTATGCTCACGAACAGCACTATTGTGCCTATGTGTGGTCAAACACATCATTATCCAACAAACTACTGCTAAGCCACTGATGACTCACTGCAGTATATATTAAAAATTACCCCAGTTCAAAGGTTTTTTTTCAGGGAAAAGTAGAAATAAGATGAGGGAAAAGAGACGATATTGGGTTTTTTTCATTGAAAGAAAATGGAAATGTTGGACAGACTGTGTAAACCCAGTGGGTGGCTAATGAGCATCCAACATATATATGGTATGTTTACAAGATTTACCTACTCAATGTGAAAAATTATATTTATAATTGGACATTACTTTTGATTGTGGTATTTTATCATATTAATATGTAATAATGAAACTCACATAGATTAAGGATCACAAAACTTTCTTTCAGTTTTAGTCACAGAACATACTATCTTTTGCCAGAAACAGATATTTCAACATACTTTAATTTCATGGAATTAAGCTGCATTGTGTAATAATAAAATTATATTTACTGGAAAACTAGTAATGTTGGCAAATGACCACAGGCACAGAGGAATTGAAATATGATCTCAGAACCACGGTATCCACTTTACAGAGAAATCTGGAAATTGACCTTACAAATCAAGCAAACCAACATATCTTCTCACCCTAGACATCTCCACAGACATCCTTCACAGGGGCATTGCTATAGGGGGTCAAATGAAGTAGCCGCACCCGGCCCAGGTGCCTACAGGGTAGGTGAGGGGGGTGATGTCACAAACTTTGCTCTGGACGCTTCAAATTACACCTCTGGCCCTTGAATGTATTGTTCAGCTTAGAGGAACTTTGCACTGGACTGAAGAAGGATGAAGACCTGTCAGTAGGAAAACAGTGTCCCATCTGTAACAACTTGCAGGTATGTGGACCCACTGGGCCACTCCATCGTAACGGAGCCGCTGCTGATCAACAGAGTCTGTGAGAGTCAGTAAAGATAACTCGGACACTGGATTGGCACGGCACTAGACACAGATGGTGAAGTCGTCTCAGACACTTACGTACTAGAACTAGACACAGATACAAGTGACAGGATTCAGGATATGGGATACAGGATACAGCTAAGGAACCATTTGCAAGACAAACGTACGGACGACGCTACATTGCTCAGGCAAGGAAGGGGTGGACAGAGTTCCTTTAAAGTTCTGAAAGTGCTGGGATAGGCTAGGAAAAGTTTTTCTGTTGCGCGTGTGCGCTCGCACCAGCACTTAAAGAGCCCTTATTAAAATGGTTAATGAGGGATGTGTATTTTTTTTTTACTAGGGTAATAATGGGGTTTAGTGTTAGCCTTTTCACTGGCTAACCCTAAGCCCCATCTCATTAATGGACGCTGTCAGACAGCGGCCATTATTATGGCACTAGTAATAATAAGCTAATGAACGAAGGTAACCGGGCACCATGTGATGTAGACTAACAAATGACAGCTTAGAGCTGTCCCTGCATAATTTACTAATGCTTGTAAGGGGCACAGTATCACCAAGATACGCCAGAATTTTGGCGCATCTGAGGTGCGTGCGCCACTAAAGAAAGAGTCCCTGCAATAGAAGTTATTAGTGGTTATTCACCTACTTTCAAAAGTAGGTGAATGATCGCTAGCAACCAGTTTAGACCCCATTCACATCACGTAAATCGCCCTAAGTTTATCGTGTAGATTGGGAAAGCTCCCGACGTACACGATCAATGTGTTTATAGGGTTCCAGAGCATCCTTTTGGCCTTCATCGGGCGGGTATATGTGGGAATACCTTTTTTTAAATTTATTTATTTTTTAAGGATGGAACAGCTGAAAAACCTATACCATACTGTATGCACAGTGACGTCAGGAACTTCCACAGCATCGGAGTCCCTGGGCAGTGCGCTAGTAGATGCTCTGTCCTGAGACTCCAACCCCCCCCCCTCGGTGAGTGACCTGACTGCCAGGTCACAGTTCAGTTGTCTTAGAAAAAAAAATACCGCTCCTGCACGCAGCCCCCCTTCCTTACTAGACGCACTAGGCACCACACCCCAAGTGCTCTTCCACCACCCTGCCTTAGCTTGCATAGTCAGATCATTCTGTTCCACTGCTTCTGCCTCCCCTAGGACAGGGCTTCGCAAACTTTTTCAACTGGTACCTCACCAGCCAGATCATGATAATGCTGGAACTCACCATATGTGGTCATAGTCCGTGACAAAATTAAAATATTCCTTAATTTACCTTTCCTTTGTCTCCAGAACTCAGTATAACTTTAACATGAGCAAAATTAGTTAATGATGTTGCTAAAGCAGGGATATTGCTGCAGCTGAAGAAAGGTCTGTGCAACTTATTATCACTTCTGGGAAAACTGCCACCACATCAGGGGGGGGGGTGTCACTGGTGAGGCCTGCCTCACAGTTTGAGTAGCACTGCTCTAGGAGGACCTTTTCAAATCCCCCCATTACATGTCTTTTTAGAGGGAGAGCCCAGCCCTATATAACTAAGGAAAAGGGAGAACCTGCCGCTTACACACAGTGAGAGGATGAGCGGGATTGGGGAGGGATCGGCGCTGTCTGTAAGCAGTGCTGTATACAGGCTGTTAAGCCCCCAGAACATGCACAATTATCTGTGATGATGTTTGGTGAAGGAGTCGGACATATTCATGAGATACTTTGTCACTTGTGCTGCCACAGCAGTAGTAGGGTGTGTTTTTTTCCCATCTATTTTGGTTTAGTCCTTTTAGCAGTGTTTTTCTCCATCACATCTATAGTATTCCCTCACAAATATGTAATTTTTGGCTTAGTCCTCTATGTGTAAAGTATCTAGTACACCGTGAAGCATGAGTAGGCATAACCTGGCTAAACAAGAATAGTTTAGGACACACGGTTCATCTAATGTTTTTCCATATACTGATAGATCTTTAAAGCCTTGCAGGTTGATGGAATATCCACAGCATACACGGTCCAAATATCCAAGTTAAAGAACATACGTATCAAGTGCAAATCATTTGGCATGCTGAATATACCCAGACCGTGGGTTTTATCAACTCTCTCTGCTTCTTCTGGAGTCTCTATCTATTTAAATGGGGGTCACAGCCTCACAGAAATCGGCTGCATAAATGCTAAATATTAAAAATATGGCATTTTACTAGAAGCAAATCCCTGGAAGAACTTTTAAGTAAAGAGTTGGAAATTCAGCATAAAAGGATTCACAAAGTTAATTTTTTTGGCCTAAAGTCTCACCCGCTCCTGTGCCTCCTCATCAACCTGTGGCTCCTTTTAGGCGATCTGGCATGATGACGTATTGTCCATGTTATATCTCTACAACAGCCTATTGCCACCCACATCGGTGAGGTCATAATGAATGATCATCTTAAAACTGTATTGGTTTAATGGTGCAGTGGGACACCAAGAAGCAAAATTGCAGCAAATCGCGGTAAAAACTCAATACATTTTTCTTTGCGTTTTTTGGCCGCACGGGAAAAAAACTGCAAAACCGCACTGTCTGAATACACCCTAATAAAATGTTGGAAAACCCTTTAATAACCAACCAGCTAGTATGTTAGATTTTATGTTCTTTAATGATGGATTATTTTGACCTATTTACATTGCAAAGTTGAGAGTTGAGCGTGAGCCAAAATCGGAGATTTCCTCTATACAATAAATCGTGTTGCTGAAAATAATTAAATGAACTCTTTTTATGTGAACAAATAAATTATACAAAAAAAATGTGTTATCTTTCAAAGCTTCTATGTTCAGAATTACCAAACTCTACAGTTAACCAAACAATTCTCAAAATCCGAACAAGGCAAGTTAATCCACCTCCCTTTTATGTCTCTATCAAAGTCTAATGCTGGAGGCAGGTAAGGGAGTGGATCAAATCATGTTTTCTATTACATTTTAAGCCTCATGCACACGATGCAGATGAATTGCGGACCCATTCATTTCTATGGGCCCATGCACACGAACATCGTTACCACGGTCTGTGCATTGGCTGGAAGCCCGGTCCACAAAGAAATAGGACAAGTCATTATACGGGCCGCATTTGCGGTCCGGGCCGATTAAAATCAATGTGTGCAGGGTCCGTGGATTGCGGACAGCCCGCGGAGGACACTCCCCGGCCGTCCATGCCGTAATCACGGACCGTGCACACGGCTACGGGCGTGTGCATGAGGCCTAACCGTCCTTTCTAGCTAGAGATGCTCTAAAACTTAAGTTAGCTGGGATCACATATTAACTGCTGTTTCGGCATTTTCTGATGTCTATAAGATTTCTGTCAATATTTAATAGATTGCTATGGTTTAAATTGGGCAGCACAATGGTGTGAGTTTCCCTGGATACCCCAGTTTTTCACAAATACTCTGTGAAAAGAAATATACTGACAGGTTAGGCCCTGTTCACATCACGTTTTGGTCCTACGTTTAGCGTGCACATCGGGAAAACTCCCTACGTACACGCTAGACGTGTCCATAGGGCTCCATAGGGCTCCATTAGCCTGACGGAGTCCAGAAGAGTCTCCTTTTGGCCTCCGTCCGGCTGTTATACCTTTTTCTTTGAGGGTGGAATAATGTAGTATACTACGCTATTCCATCCAGAGGGATCCCGCGGAAAAAGTATATTGCACTGTATGCGCTTTTTTTTTATGGGTGCTTATGTGTGTCGGATGCCACTGTATGGCATCCGTCACAGGTATACAATAAAGGTATACTTTTGGGGGCTTTCCCGGGGGCTGGAATCCCCGGAAAGAGCAGCAGGCAGTGCTTGGTCGATGGATTCCAGCACCTGGGGAAGCCCATGTATGGACAGTGATTTCAGGGGCTTTAAACTATGGAGACTCCAGCCAGAGCATCGGTAGCGCTCTGGCTTAGCACTCTGGTACTGTAGAAGCCCCTGACATCATTGTCCATGTATGGACAGTGACATCAGGGGCTGCTTCAGCAGCAGAATCCCCGGCCAGAGCATTGCAGACGCTCCAGCCGGGGTTTTCCGGCAACTCAAAGCCTTACTACCCTGACCTTACTACTCTTTGCTCAAACTTTCACAAACTCCCTATACACAGTCCCTCCATCCCTTTTAGCCATGTTATTTGATGCTCAGTATGTAAAGATTGGGAAAATCTAATGAGAGCAGGAGCAACAGCAGTAGTTGTTACTGGGGTATTAGACATTAATCTCAAGCATTATCAAGAGAAATTTATATAACTATAATGTACTCTAAACAAACTGAGCACATCCACTGAAACAACATAACCTTTATTAATGTATATTCTTAATACACATATATAGACAATGTATATTTAATTAAATCATCACATAAAATCACCATAACATACAATACGGGATAGTCTCAATCATATTAGCAGTATATATTACAACATAAGCAATTGAATTAATCGTTAGATCGCATGCACGACCACTGCTCCATTCAGGCTCGTCCTCACTGCGTGGAGTGCAGTGAGGAGAATCTGGGGGATTGGGACCACCGGTTTCCGGATTGGTGGTGGTCCCAACGGTGGGGGCCCCCAGCGATCATAAAATTATCACCTATCCTGTGGAGAGGTGATAATTTATGACTTTGGCAAGATAAGATAGTAACTTGTGAATGTCCTGGAAATCCTTAAAAGAGGCTGTCCAGACTGGGGGCTCTTTTTTATACTGATGACCTATAAACAGAATAGGTCAACAGTATATGATCGGTGGGGGTCCAACAACCTGACAACGCACTTATCAGCGGTCCACAAGCCAGAAGCTATGCAGGGTCCGTGCAGGAAGCAGTTGGCTCCAAAAATGGTGTAACAGCCGTGCTAGGTTACTGCAGCTCTAGCCTTATTCAATAGGAGCAGAGCTGCAGTAGTGCAGCACAGGCACAATACAGTGGTCAGAGCTTCCGGCAGTGACCCGCAGAAACAGCTGATCGGTGTGGGGTCTGGAAGTCGGAACCCTACCGATCATATACTGATGACCTATCCTGTGGATAGGTCATCAATATAAAAAACAGCCCCCAAATTGCACAACCGCATTGAATCATGTCAGCCCATCTTGCAGAGATGGTTCACCATCAAGGTCACAAGGGCGAAAATCCTAGCACTTATAAAGTTCATCGCTTACAGGCAGGGGGATATCACAAGTCCTGCAGCTACAGCGCTTTCAATTGAAGGTTGTTTTTAAAAAATAAAAAAAAACAAACAAAAAAAACACAGCTGGTGCTGTACACAGACCCTTGTTAAACAGCAGACATGCTCCAATATGTCTGGAGTATATTGCTTCTTCCCTGGCAGGCGGCTGCTACACAGTGGTTGGAGCCATCTGTCTCTAGCATTGACACTGCATAGCTTCCGGCGCCCAGAGGCAGCTGCTTGGGGTCAGGGTGTCAGACCCCGCCAATCATATACTTATGACCAGGTCTGTATTTGCCACTAGGCACTGAGGGTGCAGTGCCTAGGGTCTCCAGCAGGGGTGGGGAGGTCGGCTGCAGGATAATTTATTTATTTTTTTCTAACAAAATTTACTTTGTAACCTGACCGACCCGCGGTCTGTTCACTCACAGTGGAGGGGGGTGGCTACACAAGCGCTTCTAAGACATGCCCTCTGTTCATGGTTTGGACAGAACTGCTCACATGAAACGAATTTGAAACTGTTAAAGGGGGTGGGATAATAGCGGGATTGACTGGTTAGTGACACCCACTATTACTACCGCCTTTATAATCAGGGTCACTAGGGTTATGCCTAGTTCCCCTACCTTTTCCTTATACTAACGTCGATCTAATTGCTTTAGCGGCTACTCAAGGGAATAAGACCGTATAGTAAATAAAGGTAATATTTATTAACATACAGTAATCACTCTCATATATATATTACAGTAACTAATCACAGTACAGTATAAACACGGTATCACAATATTATACCACCACCCACTTACCTAAACATACACAGAATACAGTTACGTTACAACACAATACACATAAGTTACTTGTGATTCTCACACGCTCTCTATCTCTATCCCACTCCCTCCTAATATAACTTTTCCTATACACTAAGGGTTAATACGGGATAAGGAGGAACAAGGGGAATGGGTTACTGTGTAAAACAGACATCAAGGGTTAACACAGGGACTCTGGGACAGCAAGTGTTAACTCAGGGACTCTGGGACATCAAGGGTTAACTTACTCAGGCAGAGCAAGGGGTTAACTCAGGGAAGCAAGGGTTAACTCTGGGACAGTAGGGACTGTATCAAGGGGTTAACTCAGGCACAGTAGGGACAGTACTCAGGGAGATCAAGGGGTTAATTCAGGGAAGCAAGGGTTACAGCAGGAGACAGGGAGAGACAGGGTTAAGTGTAGCTGCTGCTACACTTGACTTTGTGGAGCAGCAGAGGCAGGAGCCCAGGTCTTTAGAGGAGAGAGGTGAGCCGTCGGTGGTGTGGGAGGCAGGCAGGCAGCTCTCAGCTGATCGTCTTCAGCTAGCTTCGGCTCCTGAGCTCGGCTCCTGAGCTCGGCTTCTGAGCGTACCAACGTAGGGCTATTTAACCCTGTCGGTACGCTCGCAGCGGGGAGTGTGGCGCTTGCCCCAGGCTAGCATGGGTCGGCATGGTGATAATGTATCACCAGCCGACTCATGAGAGCCCGCACGAGACAGTCCGTGCGCGCGGGAGACTTGAAATGGAGACAGGGGATAACTATCCCTTGTCTCCATGGTTTCCTAACAAAGCAGGGACATGCTAATTGTCCTGCTCTGCTTCCAACCGTATTCATGACCAGGGCTGTTGTTGTTACAGCCCTGGCTCATGATACATTATATGTACTATACATACACATATATATTATATATATGTGTATATATATATATATATACACACATACACTGTATACATACATACTATATATATATATATATATATATATATATATATATGGACACTTCCCTTTACAGAAACATATATGGACAGTGATGTCAGGGGCTTCCCCAGAGATGAAGTCCCGGAGCAGAGCCTCTAGCAGTCTGCATGGGACTCCTTCTCTCCTTCTGACATCACTGTCCATATATGGGCAGTGATGCCGTGACGATGGCAGCGTCAGCACCCGGCAGCCGAGTGGGCCCCAAGGGTAGTGTGTCCCGGCACTTGTCCGGGTACGCCGGGTGCTGACCCCGGCCCTGCTCAGAGCCTCTGATGCTGTCCTATCATCATGAAGCTGCTTCACACACAGTGTGGGAGACATGAGGCTGGAGGGAATGGGGATTGTTTAAAATAATCATATCTCTGGCTGTGGACCACCTAGAACAGTGGTTCTCGTGGCATATGAAAGAGGAGATTCTCATCTTTCATATGGCACCAGGAGCGCAGTTCTAGCTGTAAAAAATGAGGTATCACGGAGTTGAAAACACAGTCGGGATGGAAGCTGTATGCTATATGTTCATGCTGTGTTGCTGGGCTGGGAAGAGGAGTACTGTATGACGATTCGACAGCGTCATACAGAAAACATTACACCGTCCAGAGTGAAAAGAAAGAGAGTCACCTCCTATTTAGCAAGTATAGTAAAATTAGCAGAAAAATGCACATAACTTTGCAACATTTTTCATTTTCTCAACAAATAAAAGGAAAAAAAGAACCCCAACATTTGTACAGCAATTTCTCCCTAGTGCCGGCAGTACCCCATATGTGGTCATAAACTTCTGTTTGGGCACATGGCAGGGATCAGAAGGGAAGGAGCGCAGATTTTACTGGATTGGTTTCTTGGCGCTATGTCGCATTTGCAAAGCCCCTGTGGGACCAAAACAATGGAAACTCCCCTGAAGTGACCCCATTTTAGAAACTACACCCCTCAAGGTATTAACCTAGGGGTGTAGTGCGCATATTAACCCCGCAGGTGTTTTGCAGAACTCAGTGTGCACTCGATGTTGCTGAGTGAAAATGGGATTTTTTTTCCATAGCTATGCCAATATGTGGTGCCCAGCTTGTGCCACCATAACAAGACAGCTCTCTAATTATTATGCTGTGTTTCCCGGTTTTAGGAACACCCTACATGTGACCCTAATCTTTTGCCTAGACATTTGACAGGGCTCAAGAGTAAAAGAGTACCATGCGAAATTGAGGCCTAATATGGCAACTTGCAAAGTATTGGTTCACAATTGCAGAGGCTTTGATGTGAAGTAATAAAAGAAACCCCTGAGAAGTGACCCCATTTTAGAAACTACACCCCTCAAGGCCAGGGGCGTAACTAGGAAAGACTGGGCCCCATAGCAAACTTTTGACTTGGGTCCCCCTCCCCTGGGTGTCACGCAACCCCCCCTTGTAGATAGTGCCTTTTTTAAAGCCCCCCTGTAGATAACACCATACTGACCCCCTGTAGGTAACGCCATACAGACCCCCCTGTAGGTAACGCCATACAGACCACCCTGTAGATAACGCCATACAGACCCCCCTGTAGATAACGCCATACATACCCCCCTGTAGGTAACGCCATACAGACCCCCCTGTAGGTAACACCGTACAGCCCCAACCGCCAAAAAAAATCCGACCTATAGTTTGTCCTACAAAAGACATGTATCCCCTAGCCACAGCTTTGCGAGCTGTAGTTATTATTGGTACAATTTTGGGGTACATGCGAACTTTTTATCCTATTTTTTGGGAGGCAAGGTTACCAAAAAACTGCAATTCTGGCGATACCTAATTTATAGCACTTTTTTATGTTTTACAACGTTTTGCACAATAAAATTACTTTTGTAAAAGAATGTATTTTTTCTGTCGCCATGTTGCGAGAACCATTACTTTTACATTTTTTCGTCTACGGAGCTGTATGAGGGCTTGTTTTTTGCGAGACGAGTTATAGTTTTTATAGGTACCATTTTTGGATACATGCGACTTTTTGATCACTTTTTATTTACATTTTTGTAGGGCAAAGTGACCAAAACACAGAAATTCTGGCATTGTTTTTTACGCCGTTCACCGCGTGGAATAAATAACACAATATTTTTATAGTTTAGGCCGTTATGATACCAAATATGTATGGTTTATTTATTTTTTTCAATAATGAAGTACTTGATAAGGAAAAAGAGCGATTGCTTTTTATTTTATTACTTGAAACTTTTATTATATTTTTTACAACTTTTTTTCACATTATTTTACACTTTTCTTTAGTCCCACTAGGGGACTTGAAGGTCCAACGGTCAGATTTTTTTTCTAATAAATTGCACTACCTACGTGTACCGACAGCAAGCCGATTAACCTTCGCCTCCGGGCGGGGCCTAATTGGCTTCTGTATTGGCAGAGCAGGAGGCCATTGTTAGGTCTCCTGTTGCCATAGTAGCAGTCGGCAGCGATTACGATGGCAGGGCACAGCTGCCGATCTGCTCACAACCACAGAGATGCAGCAATCGCTTTCGATCGCTGCATCTAAGGGGTTAATGGCAGGGATCGGAGCCTCTCCTTTTCCTGCCATTACAGGTGGATGTCAGCTGTAACACACAGCTGACATCCACGGCTGATGATGCCGGCTCACCTCCTGAGCTGGCGCCATCTTGTGGCGGCATTGGAAGCCTTTTAGGCCCCGCTTCCGGGCGGGGGCTGAAAGTTTTCCATACTAGGCAGACCGATAGGCCACTATTAGGCCTCCGGTTACCATTGCAGCCACCGACAGACACCCCAGCGATTTTATTGCTGGGGTGTCGATGAGTTGCAAACACCTTAAATGCAGCCATCATTTTTGACCACTGCATTTAAAGGGGTTAATGGCAGGGATCGAAGATAACTTAGGTCCCCACCATTACAGCAGGGTGTCAGCTGTAAGATACAGCGGACATCCGGGGATGATGGCACCGACTCAGCTTCTGAGCCGGTGCCATCCATTTGTCGGAAGTACATGACATCTTGCAGGAAGCACTGGCTTTCCATGATGTATACATACGACAAATATCGGGAAGGGGTTAAATATACAGCTCCAGTACATAGACATATAAGGGCTGTCTGAATGAGGCCAAACATTTGTCTGACAGTTCTCCATTTGAAGTTTAGCTGTAATTGATGTACACACGTACCTCATGCATAAAGCGACTGCAACATTTTGTAGATCTATAAACTGTAGGCCAAACTTAGTACATTTCTAAGCTGTCATATATTGAAATTCACATAAAGTCCATGTGTAAGAACGCAGTCTGGATAGTGTAAGGCATACACAGGGTTGTTGCGGTAAAGTGGTATGGGGACCAGAAGTTGTGGAAACAGAATCTTTACAAAGGGCCTATTCACCTCAGCGCCACCCTTCCATTCATGGGTTCCGCTAGACCTTTCCGTTGGAGGCACCCATGAACGGAAAGGCAAACTGAAACCATAGCTTCCGTTTGCATTACCATTGATTTCAACGGTAATGCTCCCATTGCATATCATTTTCGTTTATCTCCGTTCCGTAAGGTTTCCCTTTTTTTTGCGGAAACTAGAATGCAGACAACTACACTATTATTTCCGCCAAAAAACAAAAACCTTTCCTCCTACCCTTTTGTAGTTCAGGTTTCACCTCAATGACGTAAGAAGAGCTACTGGGAGCAACTGTAGAACCAGGACATTTTCTGTAGCGGTTCAAGACCACAGGCTTTATAAGGTACACATGGAACGAGTTGGAGATTTTGAAAGAAAAAGGCAGGCTAAGCTTATAGGACATAGGGTTTATTTGCTGTAAAACCTCGAAGGGGCCGAGGAACCTGGGAACTAATTTGTGGGAAGGGATCTACAGACGAATGTCCCTTGAAGAAAACCAGACCTGGACTCTGGGGAGAAACGGAGGAGGAACCAGTCTCTTCTTATCGGCATATGCTTTCATTCGATCCACTGCCTTTAGAATTGCAGACTTGGTTTGCTGCCAGATGTGAAGAAAAGTCCCGAATGAAGAATTGGCTAGTTGGTACTAGGAAAGGAACTCGTGGGTGCTGACTGTATACAATATAGAACGGAGAGGAAGCAATAGACTCACTTATATGGATATTGTATGAGAATTCCGCGCAAGGCAGAAGCTGTACCCAATTGTCATATTGGACAGAGACATAATGACGGAGAAAATTCTCTAGTACTTGGTTGATCCTTTTTACTTGTCCGTTAGACTGTGGGTAATAGGCAGAAGAGAAGTCCAGCTTCACATCAAAAAGATTACACAGGGCTCTCTAGAGTTTAGACATGAACTGTACACCCCGGTCAGAAACAAATGTGAAATGGTAGTCCATGTAGACAAAAGATATGTTAGATGAACAGATGTGCCAGACGAGCAGCTGAGGGAAGATCCGTTAAAGAAATAAAATGTGCCATTTTAGAGAAACTATCCACTACTACCCAGATAGTAGTACATCCAGCAGAAGAGGGAAGGTCAGTAATAAAATCCATAGCAATGTGTTTACAGGGAGCATCAGGCACCGGCAGGGGTTGGAGCAGACTAGCAGGTTTAGAATGAGAGCATTTGTTTAGGGTACAATAAGCATAGGAGGAAAACAAAGCCCAATGATGACCAATAAAGTCCCGAGTCTTGCGGGCACCAGAATGCCCAGCCAGCTTGGAATTATGCCCCCATCGGAGAATTATTTTTCTGTCAGCAGGACGGGCAAATATCTTTCCAGGGGAAATGTACTTGATCTGCAGAGGATCTATAGCAATAATCCTAGAAGGATCAATAATATGTTGAGGTTTCTCTTCCGAGTCGTTCGTTACAAATGAACGAGACAGGGCATTGGCCTTAATGTTTTTGTCTGCAGGGGGTGGGGGGGGAGTGGAGAATAAATCTAAATCTGGCGAAGAACAGTGACCATCTAGCTTGATGAAGGCTCAGTCGCTGTGCAGACTGCGGATATGTATGATTTTTGTGATCGGTGTAGAGAATGATGGGGTGAGCAGACCCTTCTAGCAGGTGTCTCCATTCTTCCAAGGCCAACATGACAGCGAGCAATTCTCGATCCCCAATGGAGTAGTTGCGCTCAGCAGGAGAGAAGAGTTTAGAAAAGAATACGCAAGATACTGCCCTACCCTTATAATTTTTTGGGAAGATTTCTGGAACAGGAGTGCTCCAGCACCAATGGAGGAGGCATAAACCTCCACGGAAAATTGTTGCGTAACATCAGGACAATGAAGAACAGAGGCAGACAATGTCTCTCTTGAGGTTGGAGAATGTGGACTGTAAGGACTGGACCCCTTGGGCAGAGTTCACTCCCTTTCTGGTAAGAGCGGAGATGGGAGTAGTAAGAGATGAGAAATTTGGGATTAACCGACGGTAAAAATGAGCAAATCCAAGAAAACTCTGTATAGCTCGAAGACCCTGAGGATGTAGCCACTCAAAGATGGATTTCACCTTTTCCGGATCTATTTTAAGACCATGATCGGATACAATATAGCCCAGGAAGGGCAAGGACCTCTTTTCAAATACGCACTTCTCCAGTTTTGCATATAATTTATTGCACAAATAATTTATTACACAGATATACAGAAGATCACCGAAGATGTCGAATTCTTGGAATACTGCTGGAGCATTACACAGTCCAAAGGGCACGACAAGATACTTGTAGTGACCGTCTCGGGTATTAAATGCGGTTTTCCATTAGTCACCTTTGCATATATGAATCAGGTTATAGGCCCCACGTAGATCCAGCTTAGTAAAAACCTTGGCTCCACTGTCGAAGAGCTCGAAGATAAGTGGCAAGGGGTACTTGTTTTACCGTGACTTGATTTAACCCACGGTAATCAATGCATGGCCGGAGTGATCCATCCTCGAATTCGGCCTGTGAGGAAGGACTCCTTATGAACCCTCTCACCAAGTTCTCACTGACATACTCCAACAGGGTCTGGGTTTCAGGCAAGGAAAAGAGGTAGACCCGTCCACAAGGGAGTGAGGCTCCAGGGAGCAACTCTATAGGGCAATCATATGGATGATGAGGAGGAAGAACCTCTGCCTCCTTCTTGCTGAAGACATCTGCATAGCTGGCATAATGTAGAGGCAATCCGGAGAGTGACTAAAGTAGTGGAGAAAGGACAGGACGAACCGGAGGCAGGCAGCGGTGAAGATATCGGGGTCCCCACTGGAGAACCTCTCTGGAACTCCAATCAAGGACTGGGGCATGCTGGCGGAGCCATGGTAATCCTAGCAGGAGAAGGTTAATAGCTTTAGTTAAGACGTAAAAGGCAATTAGCTCCGAAGGAACAACTCCTATCTGTAGTCTTAGTGGCTTAGTAACAGACAGAATAGGATCTGGCAGTGGCTGTCCATCAACTGAAGCGACTGCCAGAGGTTTTTCCAGAAGGACAGTGGCCAAGTGTAGACTGTCTACCATGTCCTGCTGGATAAAATTTGCAGCCGCTCCAGAATCCAAGTAAACAGGCAGACTGTGCACTCCTTTACTAGTGACAATTGACACAGGAATAGACCATTTGGGAGAGAATTTAGTCGTTGAGGTAGATTCACCTGGGATGGCCTCTCCAATCAAGCCTAGGTGCTGGAGTTTCCTGGCTTTTGAGGGCATTGGCGTACAAAATGTTCCTTGTTGTCACAGTACAGATATAATACAGTAAATAGTCTGCGTTGCTGTTCATGGTCGTTCAATTGGAGTCTACCTGCAAAGGCTCCTCTAGAAGTGCAGCAGGACCGGGCAGTAGCGGCCTTTGAAATTTTGGTGCCAGTCGACAAAATCTCCTCTCCTGATGGACTTCCAGAGTACGCTCTTGGATCCTCATATCGATCCGGTTTCCAGAATTATTAGGTTATCCATGGTAGCAGAAAGTTCCTGAGCTGCCAGTTCATACTTAATATGAGGAGAAAGACCCTGCCAGAAAATCGCCACCATGGCCTCATTATTCCAAGCCAGCTCCGCCTCCAGAGTACGGAAGGATATGGCGTACTCCCCAACGGTTGATTCCCCTTGAATGAGGATCAGCAGTGAGGCAGCTGCAGGGGATGTTCGACCCGGGTCCTCGAACACCGTACAGAAAGTCTCTAGAAATAGTGGCAGATCAGAGAGTTCTGGACCCTCTCGTTCCAAGATGGGATTCGCCCATGCCAGGACTTTGTCAGCGAGGAGAGAAATAATAAACGCTACCTTGGCCTCATCAGAGGGGAAGAGATGGGTATGTAAAAAGTTCATCGTACATGGATTAAGCCTCTACAGGCCTTAGGATCCCTGTCATAGCAAGGCGGTAAAGGCAGCGAAATTGTAGACTCAGGGCAGGCAGGAGGGCTAACAGGTAGTGGAACAGCAGAAGCAGCTAGAGGAGATGCAGTACGATGATCCAAATGGGTGATTATCAAATTTACTGCCTGTAGAAGCTGATCCAGGCGTGCCCGGAGGTCACTCATGTCCGTTTGAATCACCTTGACAGCCGTCTTGGGTTGAGCAATGGGATCCATAGCCCGAGCGTACTGTCACGACTCTGGAGGAGGAGGTATGTGAACCCAGAAGTCTTTAAAACTGGAGTTCCTGTATAGAAGTTCTGACAGACATGTGGCGTAGCAGACTCCTCGGCACAGATCACAGTTGGCGTGGCAGATGACGTTTGGCGGGACAGATGGCACGTGGCAGAGAGGATGAACTTAATTCCAACACTAGACTACAACTAAGGGACTATTTGCTTACGAACACGGGTAAACACAACAATGCTCAGGCAAGGAGTGGGAGGGCATAGCCCTTTTTATAGTCCAGGGTATAAAGGGATTGGCTGGGGAACTAAACACATGTGCGCGCGCTGACCCTACAAGGCCGGGAGTGAGCTACAGGACAAAATCGGGGGGAGCTGCAGCCACCTGTGCCTGCGTCTCTGAGGAGGGAGACGCCGGCATGAAGAAATTGTCCTGCGGTCACAGCTGCTGGTAAGTAGGACGTGTCGGCATTCAGCAACCGAGGCACAACACACATCAGAGCCATGTGCAAGATGCAGTTTGGCAGAAAGAAAAAAAATTCTGTATTCCTTCATATGGACTTGGAGTAACACAAAAAATACAGTAAGGCTCCTTAGACTTTATGTGTGCCCCATTATGGCACCGTACAACTGCACAAAACCATAACATGGCCATGTACACAAGGTCTTAGAGTAAATAAATAATTTTCTATTACAAAAATAATCCATTTTTATTTTCTTTGTATAAAAACATTTGCAGATACCTTAGGAGTGGAAGTTGACTTTAATATGTTTGCAAATAGATCTTATGCTTGCATTCAAACAAAATAATGTTGCCTTGGCAGGACTCGCAGATTCATACCCATATTAATCCAAGCCAATTAACATTTCAGCTGGAAGTCCTTTGTGAGGATTAGTTCCATATGGGTCCACTTTAGGTTGGTGGATTCCAGTTCATTGCTTGCTGTCAGGAAGCTGTCAGGGCAATGAGAATGAGTGCTGGGGCTTTCCATAACACTCTATGCTATAAACACAGAAACACACTGCGTACCAGTATGATCCGACAGGCCAAGGAGCTATACAGCTGGAAGGTCAGACAAAAAGAAGCCGTAGTACTAATACTTATAAAGGCAAATTCAATTTCGATTAAATGAACGTTAACAAATTTTTAAAGGATACTATAATTGATATGGCAATGCATGCATATTTCTCGAGGCATTATCTACACGACACGTCTTCCATGACCGCAGTGCTTTATGAATGACCTACATTAGGTAAACATCACATAGTTCGCTAAACGCTATTTTTTGGACAGCTCATTTTAAACTCTACTTGTTATTTTGCATTATTGTCTATGTAGATCTGGAAATGGTTCATGTGGAACTAGAACGTATAAAATCGACATACCTTGTATGAAAAAAAAACAAAAAACAGACGTGACCGTTATTTCTGGAGCTGCAAGGCAGGGGGGCCAGAGAAGGTGATCTGGTGTGAAAAAAATATGTGCCCCACCAGTTAAACCAGTCACTGATGTGTTCCCATGGCACATTCACAACAGAGGGCACAAATTAGCCGTAAGGGTGTTTTCACAAGAACCAGTAGTGTTATGAAGTCAAAAACTATACAGGAAAAACACGCGTGTTTACCGAAATTGACCATGGTTTATCTATATGTTTGTGGTCACACCGTTTAGACAGCCGAAGTTCATGTAAGTAAATGTGAGGCGGAGATCATACCGGTGGATACGCTGCATAAAAGCACGCAGCTCTGTGCGCCGCAGAGGATTCCAGGTGAAAAACCGCACCAAACTGTGGTGCAGTTTTTCGCCCGGAATGTCAGATGCGGAAAACTGCAGCATCCCTCCTGTGATGACTGTGATTTGCTGCAGCGGCGGTCACATGTGATGACATGCCCTCAACGTCATCCAGCCCGACCTCCTGGGATGACGTTTCATTCCATGTCACCACCGCTACAGCCTGTGATTGGCTGCAGCGGCGGTCACATGGGATGAAACATCTAAGCCTGGAGGAAGAAACACAGACTTCTGGGTAAGTATGACAACTGCTATTTGTTGCGGGATTTACCTCCCTTTGAAGTCAATGGGGAAAATCCGCAAAAAATAAGCAGCGTTAAAGCAAATACATTTGACATGCTGCGTAATAAAATTCTGCACCGCATGTCAATTTCTGAGCGTATTTTCCGCTCAGTATTTACGTAGCTTTGCTGCTACTGTTGCAATTCAGTTGCGGAAAATCCGTAGTATTTACGTAACGTGTGAACTGACCTCAAGTGTGAATAACATCCATACGCAGCTTTTGATGTAGTTTTTTTTTAGCCAAACACAGGTTGAGGAGAAGAGAGGATCCACTCGCATGTATGGTTTAAAAAAAACAAACAACCCCCTGTGCTGAATTCTATTGTAAAAGCCCCCTTTCCATACACTATAACATTTTTGTCATTGACGACATGAAAAAGTACAAACTGTCCTACCCAAATTACATGAATATATTCATATCTACTGTATATACATTGCATTTGGAAAATCTTTAGACCCTTTCACTTTTTTCACATTTTGTTATGTTAAGGTCTTGTGCTAAAATGAAAAAAGAAAACTGTTTTTCCCCATCATTCTGCACTCAACACCCTATAATGACAAAGTGAAAACAAAATGTCAGTAATCTTTGCTAATTATTTAAAAGGAAAACCTAAAATCTTGCATTGACATAAGTATTCAGACTCTTTACTCATTACTTAGTTGAAGCACCTTTGGCAGTGGTAACAGCCTCCAGTCTTCTTGGGTATGATGCCACAAGGATTTGGGGATTTTCTGCCATTCTTTTCTGCAGAACCTCTCAATATCTGTCAGGTTGGATGGGGACGGGCGGTGGACAGCCATTTTCAGGTTTCCCCAGAAACGTTCGATTGGGTTCAAGTCAGGGCTCTGGCTGGGCCACACAAGGACATTCACAGAGTCGCCCCTAAGCCTCTCTTGTGTTGTCTTTTCTTTGTGCTTAGGGTCATTGTCTTGTTGGAAGGTGAATCTTCGGCCCAGTTTGATGTCCAGAGCACTCTGGATCAGGTCTTCACTAGGAATCTCTCTGCACTTTGCTCCATTCATCTTTCCCTCAACCCTGACCTGTCCCCCTGTCCCAGCTGCTGAAAAAACACCCCCACAGCATGATACTGCCACCACCATGCTTCACTGTAGGGATGGTATCGGGCAGGTGATGGGCAGTGCCTGGTTTCCTCCAGACAGGACTCTTAGAATTGAGGCCAAAAAGTTAAATCTTGTTTTCATCAGAGCACAGAATCTTGTTTCTCAGTCTTAGAGTCCTTTAGGTGCTTTTTTGCAAACTCCAGACTGGCTTTCATGTGTCTTTTACTGAAGAGAGGCTTCTTTCTGGCCACTCTGCCACAAAGCCCAGAGTGGTGGAGTGCTGCAGTGATGGTTGACCATCTGGAAGTTTCTCCCATCTGCACACAGGATCTTTGAAACTCAGACAGAGTGACCATTGGGATCTTGGTTACCTCTTACCAAAACCCTTCTCCCTGATAACTTAGTTTGGTGGGGCGGCCAGCTCTGGGAAGAGTCCTAGTTTTTCCAAACTTCCTACATTTAAGATTTATGGAGGCCACTGTGCTCTTGGGAGCTTTCAGTGCAGCAGAAATTTTGTACCCTTCCCCAGATCTGTGCCTCCACTCAATCCGGTCTCTGAGCTCTACAGGCAGTTTTTTCCTCCTCACTTCTTGGTTTTTGCTCTGATATGCATTGTCAGCTATGAAACTTTATATAGATAGGAGTGTGTCTTTCCAAATCATGTCCAATCAAATGAATTTACCACAGGTGGACTCCAATCAAGGTGTAGAAACATTTCAAAGATGATCTAGAGAAATAGGAGGCCTCCAGATCTAAAATTTCAAGTGTCATAGCAAATGGTCTGAATGCTTATGTCCACGCGAAATTTGAGTATTTAATTTTTAATAAATTTGTGAAAATTTCTAAAATTCTGCTTTCAGTGTCATTATTGAGTGCAGAATGAGGGGGAAAACGTGAATGTTTCTTAATTATAGCACAAGGCCTCAACATAGCAAAAAGTGAGGTTGTATGAGAGGGCCTGCCTCGCAATATCTGTTCTAAATCATACCTAAGGTGTTCAAAAGGGTTGAGGTCAGGGCTCTGTGCGGGCCAGTTAAGTTCTTCCTCACCAAATTCACCCAACCATGCCTTTATGGACCTTGGTTTGTGCACTGGGTCACAGTCATGCTGGAACAGAAAAGGGCCTTCCCCAAACTTTTCCAAAAAGTTTGAAGCATACAATTGTCCAAAATGTCTTAGTGGCTAAAAATCTTAATGCTGCAGGATACCAAGTATTAAGCATTTTTAGCATTTTAATATTTTTAGAACTAAGAAGTCTCATATCACTCCTCCACCAACTTTACATTTGGCACAATGCAATCAGGCAGGTAACAGTCTCCTGCCAATCGCCAAACCCAGACTCATCCATCAGACTGCCAGATATAGAATTGTGGTTCGTCACTCCACAGAACATGTTTCCATTGCTCCAGAGTCCAGTGGCGGTGTGCTTTACACTACTCCATACGACGCTTGGCGATGTACGGCTAGCATACAGCTGCTCCGCCTTGAAAACCCATGCCATGAAGCTCTTGGCACACGACTTTTGTGCGGCTGTTAATGCCAGAAGAGATTTAAAATTCTGCGGTTAATTAGTCAGCAAAGCGTTGGCGACTTTTATGCACTTGTACTTCAGCACTCGGCGACCCTGCTCTGTGACTTTACGTGGTTTGCCTTCATGGCAGAGTTGCTGTGGTTTCTAAATGCTTCCACTTTGCAATAATACCACTCACAGTTGGGCAGTGGA
Source organism: Rhinoderma darwinii (assembly GCF_050947455.1). Classification (NCBI taxonomy): domain Eukaryota; kingdom Metazoa; phylum Chordata; class Amphibia; order Anura; family Rhinodermatidae; genus Rhinoderma; species Rhinoderma darwinii. The sequence goes on along the minus strand of NC_134697.1, from coordinate 81,364,074 downwards.
ATATCTAGAAGGGAAGAAATTTGACTGACTTGCTACAACAGCTTGGTGCTTGATTTTATACACCTGTAGCAATGGGACACCTCTAGCATGATTAAGTGGTGTGTCCCAATACTTTTGTCCATATAGTGTATATATGTGCCGATCAGTCATAACATTAAACAACCTATCTAATATCGTGTAGGTCCCCCTCGTGCCACCAAAACAGCCGTGACCTCGAGGCATAGACTCCACAAGACCTCTGAAGGCGTCCCGTGTTATCTGGCACCAAGATGTTAGAAACAGATCCTTTTAGTCCTGTAAGTTGCGAGGCAGGGCCTTCATGGATCAGACATGCGTTTCCAGCACATCCTACAGATGTTCGATCGGATTGAGATCTGGGGAGTTCCTTACATATGTACCTTACACATTCCTGAACAATTTTTGAGCGTGGCAGGGCGCATTATCCTGCTGAAAGAGGCCTCTGCCACTAGGAAATGCATTGCAATCAATAAGTGTATTTGGTCTGCAACAATGTTTAGGTAGGTGTTGCATGTCAAAGTAACATTCACATGAATGCCAGGACCTAAGGCTGCCCAGCAGAACATTGCCCAGAGCAACACACTGCCTCCGCCAGCTTGCCTTCTTCCCATATTGCATCCTGGCGATATCTCTTCCACAGGTAAGCGACGCTTGTGCATCCGACCGTCCAAATCATATAAAAGAAAATGTGATTTATCAGACCAGGCTACCTTCTTCCATTCCTCCATAGTCCAGTTCAAATAAGTTCACTGCAAACCGGTAAGAGTCGGCTCTGACTCAGTTATCTAGTCATCTCAATTCGGTGAATTTCGGTCTTTTCCAAGGTCACTCAGATTCTTACACTTGCACAATCTTTTTTATTCCAGCATTTCAACATCAAGAACTACCTGTTCACTTGCTGCTCTTATATTCCACTCCTTGACAGGTCCCATTGTAACAAGATATTGTTATTCACTTCAATTGTAAGTGGTTTTAATGTTCTGGCTGAACGGTGTATAGCTGGGTTCAGAAGTATTTAGATAGTGACACAATATTCTAATTTAGCCTCTGTACACCACCACAATATATTTGAAAGAAAACATTTAAGATGTGAATGAAGTGTAGACTTTCAGCTTTAATTCAAAAGGTTTAAAAACAATATTGCATTCATCATTTTGGAATTACACCAATTTTTTTTACACAGTCCCTCCATTTTCACAGGCTCAAAAGTCTCGGATTTCAGAAAGATAGCAGAAATTTTAGGAGCGGCCAATACAACAATTTGATACATTCTTTAAAAAAAAGTAAAAAAAAAAATGGAATGCGCTGGCTCAACAAAACCAAAAAGCCTGGAAGATTACGAAAGAAGAAAAACCCCTTCCCAACATCTTGTCACGATTCTGGGGTATGTGGACCCACTAGGCCGCTCCGCCGTAGCAGAGGGGCAGCTGGCCAAACAGTCAATAGAATGTCTTAGCAAAAGAGTACCTGTATGAGAGTCCAAACAGACACCAGATGTAGCAGACGCTTTGGCACAGATGATTCGTGGCAGGTGACACTGGACGTGGCAGATGGAACAAAGACGACTCCAACACTAGACTTTGGCTCAGGAACAAACATAGTTACAGGATACAACTAAGGGACCATTTGCTTAAACTAGAAGCATCTACCTCTAGTAAGAACTGTCGAGACATGTCCGGATGATAAAGAACTGAGGCTGAAGTGAAGGCGCTCTTGAGACTAGAAAATGCTGCCTCTGCCTCCGGGGTCCAAACCTTGGAGTTCACCCCCTTCTTGGTAAGAGCAGAGATTGGAGCAGTCAGAAACGAGAAGTTTGGGATAAACTGCCAATAAAAATTTGTGAATCCAAATATACCACCACACAGACACACAGAAGATCCTGCAAGATGTCATTCACAAATTCCTGAAATACCGCTGGAGCGTTACACAGACCAAAGGGCATCACAAGATACTAGTGCGGTCTTCCATTCGTCACCTTGACGGATCCGGATCAAGTTATAAACTCCACGTAGATACAGCTTTGTGGAAATATTTTCTCCACGATTTCGATTGAAGAACCTTGAGATTAGCGGCAAGGGGTACTTGTTTTTGACCGTAATTTGATTTAAGCCACGGTAATCGATGCATGGTCGAAGTGATCCATCTTTTTTTTAACGAAGAAGAATCCGGCCCCGGCCGGAGAAGATTAACAGATAAACCCACTCCCAAGGTTCTCCTTGATGTAAGCCGACATGGGCTGGGTCTCTGGCAAGGAGAGAGGATAGACCTGTCCACGAGGGGGGAGACATGCCAAGAAGCAGTTCAATGGCATAATCGTAGGAACGATGGGAAGAAACTCTGCCTCCTTTTTACTAAAGACAACTGCAAAGGTGGCATAATGCATAGGTAGTCCAGCGAGTGACTGAGGCAATGGAGGCAGAACAGGACGACCCTTTGGCAGGCAGCGATGAAGAAACTTGGATCCCCATTGCAGGATCTCTCCGGAACTCCAGTCGTGAACCGGAGCATGTAGTCAAGGCAGGCCCAGCAGAATAGAGTTGATAGATTTTGGTAAGTCGAAGAGGGCAATCTGTTCTGAGTGGAGGATTCCGACTCGTAGTCTCAAAGGTTCCGCGATGGACAGAATAGGATCTGGCTGAGGTTGCCTATTCACAGAGGCGACTGCCAGGGTTCTCTCCAGAGGAACCGTGGCCAAATGGAGATGATCTACTAGGTCCTGCTGAATAAAATTTGCAGCCGCTCCGGAGTCCAGATAAGCAGAAATGGTGTGTGATTTCTCACCAGAGGCAATGGTTACAGGGATGGACAATTTAGGAGAAGATTTGGCGTCTTTCAACCTAGGGTTGTTTCTCCAACCAACCCTAGGTGCTGGAGTTTCCCAGCTTTTGTGGACATTAATGCACAAAATGGCCTTTGTGGCCACAATACAGACACAGAACTAAAGCGCATCTGTACTGTTTCTCCTGATTGGACAATTTGAGTCTGTCCACCTGAATTGAGCCAAGAGCCTTCAGGTGGAGCAACTAGAGAAGGCAGTAGTGGTCCCTGGAACGTGGGTACCAGTCTATAGGACTGTCTCTCCTGGTGAACCTCCGGAGCTCGTAACCTGAAATGGATAGTACACTGATTGATGAACTCTCTACAGGTCTTGGGTTCCCTGTCATAGCGAGGAGGTAGAGGTAACGAGATTGCATGACCAAGGTAAGCAGGAGGAATAGTAGGTGGGGGAGCAGCGGGAACAGCCAGGGGAGGTGCAGGAGGATGATCCAAATGACTTATGATGGAGTTCACCACCTGTAACAGTTGATCCTGACATGCCCGGAGGTCAAGCTTGTCTATTTGCATAATTTGAACGCCGGACATGGGTTGGCCAGCAAGTTCCATGGCCTGAGCGTACGGTCACGATTCTGGGGTATGTGTACCCACTAGGCAGTTGGTCAAACAACAGTCAATGGAAAGTCTTAGCACAAGAGTACCTGTATGAGAATCCAGACAGGCACGAGATGTAGCAGACGCTTTAGCACAGATGATTCATGGCACAGATGACACTTCGCGTGGCAGAGGGAACAAACACAACTCCAACACTACAATTCGGCTCAGGAAAACATGGAACGGGATACAACTAAGGGACCATTTGCTTAAACTAACACGAGTAGACAACAACAATGCTCAGGCACAGGAAGAAGGGCAGGACGGATTTAAATAGGGCGGGTTGCACGGGGATAAGATAGGGAATGTAATAGTGGTGCACGCACTGCCCCTTTAAGAGGAGACCGGGAGACACACATGCACCCTACAGGAGCAAGCAGCGGGCGGAAGCAGTACATGCCAGCGTACCCGGGGAGGAGGAAGAGGACACAGTCATAGAGGTAAATGATGCTGGCGGCCGCCAGGGGAAGCCGGATAGTGACGAAGGGTTGATCTCAATCTGCAAACCACTGGTAACACTTATACTGTACATGCCTTGCGCGGTCCAGCGAAGGACGAAGCGCTGCACATCCTCCGGGTGGGACACTTGCGCAGTGACATCACGCCGGCCTGCTCAGGGAGTATTTCCAGCGCCTTATAGGCTGCAGGCCTAACGTGGCCTGCAGCCTATAGTGATCAATTGCATCTGCGTCCTGAGGATGCAGATACAAGAGAATGTGTCTGTCGCTAGCACCGGAGCCCCCTACAGTGCTAGCGACGCCACCGGGCATGAGGGCCCGTGCCACCCAGCCCATAAATGTTGGGCCGGGTGTTGGGGGCCCTGTAGTGGCGTTGCTACCACTGTGCAGCCTTAACGCCTGCTAGTGGCACCACCGGGCTACAGTGGTAGTTACGTCACTGTATTGATGATGTGACTGCGGATAGAAGTGGCAGGATAAATTCTGAAGTGTATAGAGCTATACGATCTGCTCAGATTCAGTGTAATGCTGCAAAACTAATAGGATGGCGCTTTAAAGAAATGGAATATTCTTTAATGCCCAAATCACCTGACCTTAACCCGATTTAGCATGTTTTTCACTTTCGGAGGACAAAACTGAAGGCAGAAAGACCCACAAACAAGCAGCAACTAAAGGGTCTGCAGTCAAAGACTTGGGTAGCATCTCAAGGGAGGAAACTCAGCATTTGGTAATGTCCATGGTTTTCAGACTTCAGGCAGTCAATGACTGCAAAAGGATTAGCATCCAAGTATTAAAAACAACCCTTATATTTGTAATTATGTTACTTTCGATCTTGAAAAATTAAGGAACTATGTAAAAAATGGCTGTAATTCATAAACTACTCTTTAATTCACTGTACTGTACTGTACTTCACTACACTTCATTCACATCTTGATTGCTTGGTTTTAATCCATTGTGGTGGTGTACATACAAAGGCTAGGGCCTAATTCACATGACCGTGTTCAGTCCGTGATATACGGACCGTATGTCGGCAGTATTTACTGGACCAAACACAGTGCAGGGAGGAACGCTACTAGCGTCATAGTTATGTGCGATGCCAGGAGTCCCTGCCTTGCTGCGTGAAAACTGTCCCGTACTGTAATCATGTTTTCAGCACGGGACAGTAGTTCCGCGGGAAGGCGGGGACACCTAGTTACATTATTGCTTGTAGATGAAGGTTGCTGTATCATAAATTTCATTTAAGTCTGGAGTGTGCAAAAATGGTAGCAAAAGGAAAATTGAAAATATATTTGACTATAGCCAGCTACTATTAAGCGGTTAATAAAGCCAAGCTAAAATAATATTTATAACCGTGCAATAAATTCATAGGCATACAGATTTTCTTTATTCAGAGCACCATAGCCTTAAGCCAGAGTTCTGGAGGTCTACAGAAACCGTATCCAAGAAATCTCTAAAGAAATAAAACCATTTTAGTTTCAAAACAATCGTATATGCCAGAAATAAAAGGAGGGCTTGGACGGCCTACATCATATGCTTAATATGAATTTATTTCCATTGCACTTCTTGGTATTTCCACAACAAAAGAATGGCTTGATATGCTTCAAATAAAAGTGCGGGCATTAAATCAATAGTTTATACAGTATTTAATATAGTATAAAGAAAACATTTTAAATAAAGGGATCAGAGGTAGGCCTGTACTAGATACCCGGAAGTTCTGGCGAAAGGCAGTAGAGCAAATTCATTAGGTAGTTAATTGTCCATACTGAATGCCTTCAGGTTTCCGTCCCACATTTTTGGCAAAAGCTGACCAAAAGTGAATCAAACCTTTGTTGACTTTACACAGCCTAAGTTACCATCTTGTATACATGTTACATTTATACTATTTGCTCGAATGAAGTGGCAGGTGAGCTAGTAAGTCACCAGTTGGCACCACATGTTTTTTTCCGAGGGGCCGCCTCGTTGGCCTTTTACCTTAATAAAAGGTCTAGCATTGAAGTGTGCCATTTACATTTAGAATCTGTTGCTATTAAGTCTCAATATGGAGTCCAAAGCGTTGTCCCTGCTAGTAGAGCAAGTCCTCATTAGGCTAAAAAATCCAAACAAACCAATCCAATCAAAGAAAACATAAAAAAAGACACCTGTTAGATGTGGTCAAATAAATAACTTTGTACTTTAAAAAAAAAATAAAATAAGGGAGCATACTGGTGATCCTTAAAACTTGGAAGACCATGAAAAACAATAGTGGTGGATTACAGAAGAATTATTTTCCTGGTAACAATAACAATCTCCAGGAGGTAGGAGTATCTGTGTCAAAGTCAACAATAAAAAGAGGAATCAACCAAACTAAATCCAAAGGGTTTATCACAAAAGGTAAACCATTGGTAAGCCTCAAAAAGAGGAAGAGCAAAAAAACAAATATATAATAAAATTTTAAAAAAAGCCTATTCTGTTCTGGAACATCTTAAGGACAGATGAAACACATATGTTGTACCAGAATGATGGGGAAAGATAAGGATCAACTGCTCATGATCGAAAACATACCAACTCGTTCATCAAGTATGGTGGAGGTGGGTATGTATGGCTTCACATAGAAATGGTTCCCTTCTATTGATTAACAGGACTCCTGAAAGAAAGCAGCTGGTTACATTCTGAGGTGCCTAGAGTAGATCTTATCTTCAACGATTATATAAGTTTATACAATTACTTTTAAGTCCCTAAAATTTGTGGAATACGTATTAAAAAAAAATTGATTTCTACATCATTCACTGACTTCTGAGAAAAATACCCTCATATTAAAGCCGAAAGACTGCACGCTAATATGCTATAATAGATACCTTAAATAACAATAACTTGGTCAATGTTAAAATATTTATGGACTTCGCTGTATACATATCTGCTTCCAAACTGTCTAGAAATCCGTTTTATGACACTTCGTAGAATGACTTAACCCCTTAACGACGAGTGACGGATATAACCGTCACAAGCAGGTGCTAGTTCCCGCAATGTGACGGATATATCCATCACTCGTATTTCGTGGGTACTGCCACTGTACCCGTGAGATCAGCGGCAGGAGCACGGCTGTTATGCACAGCCAGGATCCTGCCACAACTTCCAGAATTGGAGTTTTAGCAGTCTAATCCCCTCTCAGCACCCTCTGTCACCCTATCGGCGTACTCGTGACATGATTGCGAAGTACCGATGGGTTACCATGGCAGCCGGGGCCAAACAAAGGCCCCCAGGTCTGCCATCACTAACTGCCTAATAGATTGCCTGTCAGTTTTACACTGACAGGCAATAATGCTTGGGTATACTAAGTATATCAAAGAATTATATTTGTGATGAGAAGATCGCATTGTGAAGTCCCCCAGTGGGGCTAAAAAAACAAAACAACTTTAAAGTTTATGAAAAAAGTAAAAAAATAAAATAAAGGATTACAGCTAAAATAAAATCAAACCACTTTTGTTTTCCATAAAAAGTGGTTTTATTTAGTAAAAGTGCAAAATAAAAAAAATACACATATAAGGTATCACCGTGATCATATCGACCCAACACAAGCAACACATTAATCAATTCCGCCTGGTGAATGGCGTACAAAAAACAAAAAAGTTACTTTTCCTGAATGTCCTACTCAGCAGCACAAAAACCAATGGGTTACTTCCCTGCTACCGGTAGAAAGGTTAACAATAAAATAATTTACTAGATATACTTCCAAGATCTAAAAGAGGGTAGTCAAAACCTTCAAAAGATGGTCTATGACTCAGAGAAGAACAGGAAGTGAACCTTCAGTTAGAGAGATTTCCTTCAGGCCGGGTTTGACCAAGGGTTAAAACCTAGTTCCCTAGCCGTACAGATTTCTGCCCTATCTGCCTTGTCAGGGAAATCTTGGGCCAGAGAATCTTTGGTAAAGAGATTCATGAAAGCTACAAGGAAGCTCATACCAAAAGGTCTTGGAGCCATACCCTAATTGGAACCTCCCGCTGGATTCGAATTTTCTCACAAAGTCCCATTTTGAGCCTTTGCGAGCTCTGGATATGAAGATGGTAATATTTAAAGTGTGATTTGTGGTTGATTACATCAGAAAAGAGGGTAAGCGATTTCCATGCCTTGGCATGTAAAAGAGGCTTAGATATCTTTCCTTCCGTGTAGAGTGGTTCTGAGAACAGTAGCAACCCTTCGCCTTTAAATGCCTGCAGTAACGAACAGGATTTAAAAGATATGCTTACCTTCATTTCTGGCAGAAGAGCCAGATGCTTCAGTTCAAAGCCTACGCACACTAGATGTCGGTAGAGCTCTACAAATATACATTGAAAGGACCAGGTCCGTTAGGAAAGTAGAGAATTTGTTTGCCATATTTCTTCCAAGGAAGAAATAATTTAAGGCTTCTAAGGTTACATTAGCCAGATGGCTAAGGGAGACTATTATAAATTAGCAGAAGAACCTCCTCTCTAAGGAGTTGTCGCTCATTCAACCCAAGCAATGGCTCCTTCGTGAGCAGAGAGTGGAAGACTTCCGGTGGAGCGGATCTCTGCTGCAGCTTCATGGTTTCAGGCGAACACCTTCATGAAGCACCATAGACTGGACATTGGGGCTTCTGAGATAGCAGCCTTTGGACATACAGTTTTGTCTTCATCTTGCTGGCCCGTATGATCTTGCTATATCCCATTAGTTTCTGTGCTGCTGCATAGGACGACGAGAAAAGGAGGAATTGTACTTATGCTATTCTTCTTTCCTGAAGCTCAAGCAGCAGCACAGCATTGTGTCCCTCCCAATAAAATTAGCTTTGACTATATTTATGGTATTCTTTTAAAGACCCAAGAAAGGGGCGGAGCTTAGGATCCTATTTATAGTCTATTTAGTTAATGATTTTATGGTTTCTGGTCACCTGTCCTACCAGTAGCAGGGATTTAACTAATTGGTTTCTGTGCTGCTACTTGGACTACAGGAAAGAAGAATAGCGTAAGTATAATTTCTTTTTTTTTTTTTGAGGGGGGGTGGAAAAAAAGTTAATCAATAAGTCCCTCATACCCCAAAATAGTACCAATGAAAACTACACCTTGTCCCATTAAAACCAAGTCCACATATGGCATCGACGGAAAAATAAAAAAAGTTACGGCTCTTGGAATGCGATGATGCATATATAAATATATTTAAAAAAAAAGGTTTTTATTGTGGAAACATAGTAAAACATAAAACAACCTATATATATTTAGTATCCCTGTAATCGTACAGACCCATAGAATAAAAGGTAACATGTTATTTACGCCACATAGTGAAAGGCGTAAAAACAGCGCTGGAATAACTATTTATTTATTTTTAAAAATGTAAAAGTTAATCAACATATTATATGCACCCAAAAACAGTGCAATTGAAAAATACAACTTGTCACACACAAAACAAGCCCTCATACTGCTATGCCAACGGAAAAATAAAAGTTATGACACTTGGAATGCGACGGTGAATAAATGAAAAATAATGCTTGGTCATTAAGGCCAAAATAGGCCTGGTCGTTAAGGGGTTGCCCACTTTAGAAAACCCATTTTCACATACCCTATAAGAAAATTGTGCTTTAATAAGGGGGGTCCCCTGTTCAGGATTCTCATTTCTTGGCTAGAGTGTATTACATAAGAAACCCATTGATATGAATGGCCACTGTGTAATGCTTAATTTCCCCTGTGGTGGCGCTGCACGGAAATTTAACACTTACTGCCAAGTTTCTCCACATATTACAGCTGATCACTAGGGATCACTTTATGATCATCTTATTGTTAAGCAAAGCTTTTAAGTAGAGATTGTAATAAGCAGAAAACCCCTTTAAGATCAGTATTGAAGAATAATCGCTTGATCATCCTCCCATATATTGTCCCTTATTTTGTTAGATTTGTAAGAAACATTTTTAAAAGGAAAACGGTTTTGAATCTGAATTGTCCCTACAGGCAGGTCAGTATCGCCACCTAGGTAAAGGGAGGTATTACGGAGCCCATTTACCATTCCATGTCCCTGATAATTAAAAGGAAAACTTACAATAACTGCTGTCCAATGGTAAATAATACAAATTTTAGATAACTAATATCTGGTATTCTGCAATTTTATCTCTTCGTCCATAGTTCATTGGGTTAATGTGCGAGTCCCTGGTATTTGGTATTTTAACGTTTCATCTCTGGTATTCAGTGGTTAGGTTTCTTTGTTTTGTGTCCTGTGAGGTTTTTTTCTTAACTCCGGTCTACAGTTATTTAATGTTCCCTTCCTTGGGTTAAGTGGTCTACTGCCTCACGCCCCGTGCCTGTGGTGAGTGGCCTGCCCTTTGCTTCCAACAGTGGTCCCTCAATTGGCAAGAAACTGTACATGATCAGCCCATCACAGAAGTGGAGCAGCTGTTTTTTACATGTGTGCTCCAACTATCCACAAGGACAGTCACAGTATATTGTTAAGTGTAACTAAATATTCGACAAACTTCTGGACATGTCATAGTGACATGTCAGAAGTATTGATTGGTGGGGGTCCGAGCACTGAGCACCGAGCACCAACTGCTAAAACGTAGTTTCTGTTCAGCTTTTTCCGGGAAGCTGATGTATCGGAGTACGGGCTCATAGACATTCTATTGAGCCCGTACTCCGATACATTTATTTCCAGAAAAAGCAGAACAGAAACGATGTGGCTGAGCACTCACACGAGCGCTTCTTCCGCTTCGTTTTACCGATTGGTGGGGGTCTCAGTGCGCGGACCCCCACCAGTCATCATGACATCATCATCAGTTAGTAGCCATGCAGCTATCCTGGCTTGGTGTACCTGGAGTATTGGAATCCCTGTACTGCCCCTGCTCAGATTGCTGCCGGTTTCACACTGCTGTATTAGTGTCCGTATTATGAGTTTTAGAAAACAAAATAGCAATTTCGCCACACTTTTTGGGACCCAAATTTATGCCATTTACTGTGTGATATAAACAACAACTTTATTCAGTGGGTTGTTTTTACGATTGTGAAGATATCAAATTTATATAGTTTTAGGTTTTACTACTTTTACACAGTTAAAACACTTCAAAATCATAAGTTTTTGTGTCGCCGTATTTTAAGAGCCATAACTTTTGTATTTTTCCACCGATGCAGCTGTATTAGGGCTTTATTTTGCAGGACGGCTTGTAGTTTTTTTTAGTACCATTTTGGAGTACATGCTACTTATTCGATCACTTTTTATCAAATTTTATTTTCAGGCAAAATGAATAGAAAACAGCAATTCTGGTATTGTTCTTTATTTTATTTTTTACAATGGTCGCCGTGCGGGTTATATAATATAAAAGTTTTATAGTTGGGGTCATTACAGACGCGGGGATACCAAATGTGTAACTTAACTTTTTTTTTTCATAATAAAAGCATTTTGTATGGGGAAAAAGTGGGTTTTTAATTATTTTTTACTTGGGATTTTTATTTATTTTAAACTTTATTAAACTTTTATTTGTAGTCCCACTAGTTGGCTTCATTATGCGAACATTTGATCGCTTTTATAATGCACTGCAATACTTCTGTATTGCAGTGTATTATTGCCTGTCAGTGCAAGACATCTGTTAGGCCATGACTCTGGCATGGCCTAACAGGCATTCATTAGAGGTAGCAGTGTGTCCAACACATGACTATGGGCAGAATTGTATCCATTGCAAGTAAACAATGCATATTCCTACTGAATAACAACTAGCCGAGCTCTTGAAAACCATGAGTAATTAATACAAAAAGTAAAGTGGTAAATTGTATAACTTTTAATTAGACAAAAAAATATCTTTATTTTGCTGGAACCGGAAAACCCCTTTAAAATATGGTTCAATATGCCAATATTATGGACTGTGCTTTCGGAAAAGTCAAGCGTAGAAGGGATTACATTTCTGTATTGCAGGCTTTACATATTGTAATAAACATTAGCCAACAATAGCTCCCAGGACTCATCTCCATCCAAGAGGAACAGCCTCGGGATATCAGCCAAACCTCAAGGAATTTGGTGGGATGATAAGCATCTCTAAAGTGATAGAGTTTAACCCTGTCTAGTTCACAAGGGCACAAAAACATAAACAAAAATGTGTTCAAAACATGCCGGTCTCCCATATTGAACTACCCTAGCACCATCCAAAGAGGTATGTTCTGCGGGCCGTACATTGATGTAATTGCATCTATGCAAAATAAAACATAGATGTCCTGTTACTAAATTGGTCATCAACAAATAGACCAACACAAAAGGTAATTTATGTGAAAGAATTGGAAATGTGTTTCTTGATTACTTTACAACATTTGGTATTTACTCAGAGGCGTAGCTAGGTTCTCCAGCACCCGGAGCAAAGATTCAGTTTGGCGCCCCCCCCCCCCCCAACCTCTTTCCCGACATCTCCTTCCCCCTCGCCGTGTTTGTTTTCTCTACCAATCGACGTGTCATTGCTTTTTATGTAACACATTTGTACATCTTACAAACAATATGTTTCTATACACAACACCAGAACCAAGCTCAGTACATAAATACAACACCAGCACAAATACAGCTCAATTTAGTGCAACCCCTGCCGTATAGGTGTGTACTGCGTAAAACTACAGCTCCCAGCATGGCCCGAACAATGGTGAGGATATACTGGGAGATGCCGTTTCACAAAAAATAAATCCTATCATAATCATACCACCCATCATATCGCTGCAGATCATACAGTGACTACATTACTGATTAGAGGCAGAATAAACATTTACATTAAGTGACTCACCAGTGACAACTCAGATTCTAGTTCTTTTTCTCCATCCGGTCCAGACCTCTATGATGACTTCTCCCGGTCCATTTCTGCAGTTTGCCACTCACATGTCTTCAGCTTCTCACTTTACCAACATTTCTGCACCTATAAATATAAAGTTATCATTATACCATACACTACGCCCCTAAATATAATAGCACCATACACTGCACCTCTAATTATAATAGCACCATACACCCTGTCCCACACACACTGTGCCCCCTGTAGATAGTGCCTGCCATAGAGCCCCCTGTAGATAGTGCCCCCATATAGCCCACCCCTGTATATAGTGTCCCACAAATAACTCCCCCTATAGTGCTCTACAGATAGCCAAACCCTGTATATAGCCCCCCTGTAGATATAGCCCACCCCTTTATATAGCCCCCCTGTAGATCTAGCCCACCCCTGTATATAGTGCTCCACAGATAGCCCAACCATGTATGTAGCCCCCCTGTAGATATAGCCCACCCCTGTATATAGTGCTCCACATATAGTCCACCCCTGTATATAGTGTTTCACAGATAGCCCACCCCTGTATATAGCCCCCCTGTACATATAGTCCACCCCTGTATATAGTGCTCCACATATAGCCCACCCCTGTATATAGTGCTCCACATATAGCCCACCCCTGTATATAGCCCCCCTGTACATATAGTCCACCCGTGTATATAGTGCTCCACTAGATAGCCCACTCCTGTATATAGTGCTCCACAGATAGCCCACCCCTGTATATACTATATACAGGGGTGGGCTATCTGTGGAGCACTATATACAGGGGTGGACTATTTGTACAAGGGGGCTATATACAGGGGTGGGCTTTCTGTGGAGCACTATAGGGGAGATATTTGTGGGATACTATATACAGGGGTGGGCTATATCTACAGGGGGACTATATCCTACTGGGGGACTATATCCTACTGGGGGACTATATATACAGGGGTGGGCTATATATACAGGGGTGGGCTATATACAGGGGTGGGCTATATACAGGCATGGGCTATATACAGGGGCACTATATCTACAGGGGGACTATATCTACAGGGGGACTATATCTGCAGGGGGCTATATACTATATAGCCCCCCCTGTAGCTATAGCCCACCCCTGTATATGGTGCTCCATAGATAGCCCACCCCAGTATATAGCCCCACCTGTAGATAGACACCCCCCCCCCCCGTAGATAAAGCCCCCTGCGTGTAGATAAAGCCCCCCCCCCTAGATAAAGTCCCCCTTGTAGATGAAGGCCCCCCCCCCGTGAAGAAAAAGTCCCCCCCGTAGATAAAGTCCCCCCTGTAGACAAAGTCGTCCCCCCTGTAGATACAGCCGCACACTTTTATTACAATTGTAAAAAAAATACAAAAAAATTCAAACTCACCTTATTCCCGCTCCCACGCCGTCCGGCAGCCATGGAGACCTTGCGACACAGGTACAATTATAGTGCAGGAGGAGGTGGCGCTGGCGCCCCCCTCTAAACTGCGCACGGGGCACATGCCCCGCCTCCCCCCCTAGCTACGCCCCTGGTTTACTAAATCAAATATGTGAATGCATGTCCATAGTAGCTTTGTCACGGCGCGGGGTGTGGACCCACTGGGCGTACCACGTAGCGGGATAGCAGCTGGCCAACTAGGTACAAAACAATGTCTATAATACAGAAAGGGTACCTGAGGCAATGTAGGCAGCAGCAGAGACACAACTTGACTTTCACTGTAGATAGCACAGAGGCACGGTAGCACGGGATACAGGGTACAGGCAGCATGAACGGGTAACACTGGGAACTGGAAAACACAGGGAGACCATTTGCAACACAAACTTTAGGTATACAACAACGCTCAGGCAAGGAACAAGTGGGCAGAGCCCTTTTTATAGTCCAGCAGCATTCTGGGCTAATTATTTATTATAGGCAACTGGACGCGTACTGGCCCTTTAATGCCGTGCTCGCGCCCTGCGGGAAACAGTCACAGAACCCGGAAGTGAGTGCCGGCATCTCACTGGAAGGAGATGCCGCCGAGAACACAGACATCCATGGCCGGAGCCGTCAGATGGTAAGTCTGAACGACGGTCCGCAGCCATGGACGTTACAGTATCCCCCCCCCCTTACGCCCCCTCTTCTTGGGGCCAGAGCGTGAGAGAAATCTCTTCATGAGGACAGGGGCATCGATGTTCTCCTCTGGCTCCAAAAACCTCTCTTCTGGACCAAATCCCCTCCAATCCACCAAATAAAACGTCCTTCCTCCCACTTTCTTGGTGGCCAGGATCTCCCTCACTTAAAAGTCCCTGACGAGCCGCCAGAAGCCACTGCAGAACTAGGAGTCCTGAAGCAGCGGTTCAGGACCACGGGCTTCAGCAAGGAGACATGGAAGGAGTTAGGGATCTTGAGGGTAGGAGGCAGCCTAAGCTTGTAAGACACAGGATTGATTTGTAGCAGAATCTCGAAGGGTCCGAGGAACCTGGGAGCAAACTTACAAGACGGCACCCTCAGCCGGATATTCCTGGAAGACAGCCAGACCTTCGTACCTGGTGGTCCACCGCCAGCAGAATAGAAGATCATGTCTCTTGCCATATCTGCAGAAAGTCCCTGAAGGTAGAGTCAGCTGCAGGCACCTGGGACATAGTAGAGACAGGAAGAGGTATACGAGGATGTTGGCCGTAGACGATGAAGAATGGACTGGAGGTGGAGGACTCACTAGTATGGTTATTATAGGAGAACTCAGCCCACAGGAGCAGCTGCACCCAGTCATCATGCCGTCTGGACACAAAGTGCCGCAGATCGTTCTCCCTTTCGACTTGTCCATTGGACTGAGGATGATAAGCCGAGGAGAAGTCCAACTTTACACCGAGGAGACCGCAGAGTGCTCTCCAGAACTTCGAGGTGAACTGGACACGATCTGAGACAATATGCAGGGGCAAACCGTGCAGACGGAAGATGTGTTGAACAAAGAGGTCGGCCAGTCGAGCAGCAGAAGGCAGGCCAGTCAGGGGAACAAAAAGAGCCATTTTAGAAAACTGATCCACCACCACCCAGATAAAACTGCATCCCGCAGAGAGAGTAAGATCTGTGACAAAGTCCATAGCAACATGCTGCCAGGGGCATTGGGCACAGGCAGTGGTTGGAGCAGACCGGCTGGTCTGGAGTGGGAAACTTTGTTTGCTGTGCACACCGTACAGGAGGAGACAAAATCCATGATGTCTTTGGGCAGCATGGGCCACCAGAACTGACGGGCAATTAGGTCTAAGGTCTTGCGGGCACCCGTGTGACCTGCCAGCTTGGAACTGTGACCTCAGCGAAGGATTCTTCCTCTGTCTGATCGGCGTACAAAAGTCCTTCCCAGAGGAATGCCTCTAACTTTCAGAGGGTTAACAGAATAGATGCAGGAAGGGTCGATAATATTCTGTGGGGACTCCACAGTGTCCTCTGTTTCAAACGACCTAGACAAGGCATCGGCCCTCACATTCTTGTCGGTAGTGGAGTCCAAACCGGAACCGAGCAAAGAACAACGACCACCTGGCTTGACGAGGATTCAGCCGTTGAGCTATCTGTAGATAGGTCAGATTCTTGTGGTCCGTGAAGACCAGGATAGGATGAGCTGCACCTTCCAGTAGGTGTCTCCACTCCTGCAGGGCCAGCTTGATAGCCAGTAACTCCCAATCTATAATCGAGTAGTTGCGCACTGCGGGAGAAAACAGCTTGGAATAGTAGCCACATACCATAGTCTTGCCTTTCGAACTTCTCTGGAACAAAAGTGCACCGGCACCAACAGAGGAAGCGTCCACCTCTAATGAAAACTGTAGGGATACATCAGGGTGATGAAGAATAGAGGCTGACGTGAGACCTTTTATAAAGGTCTTAAATGCGACTTCTGCTTCTGGAGTCCACACCTTGGCATTCATTCCCTTCTGAGTGAGGGTGGAGATGGGAGCTGTTAATGAAGAGAAGTTGGGAATGAACAGCCGGTAGAAGTTGGCGAATCCCTGAAAGCGTTGTATTGCACTTAAGCCTTGGGGCGTGGCCATTCCAGAACCGCCTCTACCTTCTCAGGGTCCATCTTGAGACCCTGATCGAAGATGATATAGCCCAGGAAGTGTAGAGACTTCTTTTCAAACATGCACTTCTCCAGCTTGGCATAAAGATGATTCTCCCTAATCGAAGCAACACATGGCGGACATGACCATGATGAGTCACAAGATCTGGGGGAAAAAAATCAAAATGTCATTGAGATACACCACAACACAGATATAGAAGAGATCACGAAAAATGTAATTGACAAATTCTTGAAACACCGCTGGGGCATTACACAGGCCGAAGGGCATGACCAGATATTCGTAGTGTCCATCTCGTGTATTAAATGCAGTCTTCCACTCGTCACCCTGACTAATCCAGATTAGATTGTAAGCCCCCCCGCAGGTCTATGTTAGAAAAAATGTTTGCCCCCCGTAAGTGATCAAACCGTTCCGAAATCAAAGGCAATGGGTACCTGTTCTTCACCGTGATCTGGTTGTGGCCTCGTTAGTCAATGCAGGGTCGAAGGGATCCATCCTTCATGACAAAGAAAAACCCGGCTTTGGCCAGAGATGAGGATTTTCGTATGAAGCCCCTCTCCAGATCACCTTAATGTAGGCTGACATAGACTGGGTCTCAGGCAAGGAGAGAGGGTATAATCTACCGTGATTGATAGGGCAATCATATGCTCGATGTGGAGGCAACGTCTCTGCTTCCTTCTTGTTGAAGACGTCTGAGAACAGAGAGTAACAAGGAGGCAATCCTGCCAGTGACTGATGCAGAGGAGACTGTGGCGGCTGTACCTGCACCAGTCAGCGGTTGAGACACTTGGGGCCCCACTGGAGAACCTCTCCAGAGTTCCAATCCAGGACTGGGGTGTGTAGATGGAGTCAAGGCAAACCCAGCAGCACGGGGTTGACGGCCTTGGGCAGGACAAACAGGGTGATGAGTTCAGAGTGAAGAACTCCCACTTGGAGTCTTAACGGCTTGGTCACAGACAAAACTGGGTCAGGCAAAGGCAGTCCATCTACCGAGGCAATGATCAACGGCCATTCCAGCAGAACAGTGGGGAACTGAAGAAGATCCACAAGGTCTTGGCAGTTTAAATTAGCTGCAGAGTCCGAGTCCAGGTAGGCAGGGACTGGATGGGGCCTCTCGCCAGCGACGATGGTAACAGGAATGAACAGTTTGGAGGAGAGTTCTCTATTAAATACAGTATCTCCCAGAGTTGTCTCTCCAACCAATCCTAGGCGTTGTTTTTATTTTTTGGGCTTCTGAGAACACAGACGCACGACATGGCCAGCAAGGCCACAATATAAACAGAGTCCAGAGGTGCGCCTGTGCGGTTTCTCTTGAACGGACAGTTTAAGCCGATCCACCTGCATCATAACCTCGGGTGGAGCAGTAGAAGAGGGCAAGAAAGGTTGCTGGAAGTTGGGTGCCAGTCTAGGAAGCCGTCTCTCCTGTCGAATCTCTTGAGATCTCTCTCTGAGCCTTATGTCCACTCGAGTAGCAAGTAGAATCAGGTCATCCAAGGCAGCTGGTAGATCTCGAGCAGCAAGTTCGTCCTTGATCTCAGGCGATAGGCCATGCCAGAAGGATGCTACCAAGGCCTCATTGTTCCAGGACAATTCTCCTGCCAGGGTCCGGAACTGGATGGTGTATTCGCCCACGGAGGCGTCCTCCTGGTGAAGGTTAAAGATAGCAGTGGCTGCCGACGAGACTCGTCCGGGCTCCTCGAATACGGTACGGAATAACTGCATGAACCCCTGGAAGTCTCGGGTCCCTGTCGTTCCCAGATTGGATTCACCTACGCCAGGGCCTTGCCGGCAAGTAGAGACATAATGAAGGCGAACCTGGCTCCGTCCGAAGGAAATGCTCGGGCGTGCAGAGTGAAGTGGATATGGCATTGGTTCAGAAACCCCCTGCATGTACTTGCGTCTCCATGGAACTGAGGTAGCAATGGCAGCGAGAACAGGGGATCCGAACTGGAGCTGCCAGGAGGTGTAGCAGGAGGGTCGATCAGAGGAGCTTGAATAGCAGCAGAGAAGGAAATTGCTATCTCCCCTAGCTGCTGTGCCATGGAGTCTACGGTCACAAGAAGTTGATCCTGTCGTGCTCGCAGGTCCACCTGCACGGCTTGGGAGGGTGACAGGCTCTTGAATTGACCAGCGGGGTCCATGGCCTGAGTATACGGTCACGGCGCGGGTTATGGACCCACTGGGCGTAGCGCGATAGCAGCTGGCCAACACGGTACAAAACAATGTCTATAGTCCAGAAAGGGTACCTGAGGCAATGCACACAGTAGCGGGGACACAACTTGACTTTCACTGTAGATGGCACAGTAGATGCAGCGGAAGACACGACTTGACTTTCACTGTAGATGGCACAGAGGCAAGGTAGCACGGGATACAGGGTACAGGCAGCAGGAACGGGTAACACTGGGAACTGGCAAACACTGGGAGGCCATTTGCAAGACAAACTATAGGTAGACAACAACGCTCAGGCAAGGAACAAGTGGGCAGAGCACTTTTTATAGTCCAGCAGCATTCTGGGCTAATTATTGATTATAGACAACTGGACGCGTACTGGCCCTTTAAGGCTGTGCTCGTGCGCCCTGCGGAAAACAGTCACAGAACCCGGAAGTGAGAACACAGACGTCCATAGCCGGAGCCGTCAGATGTTAAGTTTGAACGACGGTCCGCAGCCATGGACGTTACACTTTTTTTTCACATTCAGTTATTCACGTGATCTAGTGCATACATTAAATGAACACTAATTTTAGACAACTTATGCTAATCTAATAGTATACCTGATATAGGTCAACTTTGTAATTTACTTATTGTCCACCTCCTGTAGTTAGAGACACACTGACACGACTATGTAGAGGGGATTGGGACGAGGAGCTCAGTGAGAAAGACACAAACATGCTGCCCATACAAGTCTATAGAGGGGCGGAGGGAGCAGAGAGATGTTCACACTTGAAACAGCTGTTCTATGACTGGACTCTTAAGGTTTTCTGCACCTATAAAAGTTCCACACCCATGGATATTACACAAACTTTTTCTACTGAATAAGTAGCTCATGCAGCTTCGAAATTTGTATAGGAACTTTCTACTGTCTGCATGGGTGTCACTCTCTGAGACTGACCAACTCCAACATTGAAGGTAAGAATAACTAGTAACCACATCTGAAGAAAAAACAACAACATTGCCCATTGCTTATTTACAGTGTATATGCTGCTATCCAGCCCTGAATTGAGCGTCCTGAGTCTGACTGTATACATTGCGCAGGTGCATGTATGCTGAATGGCCGGTGAGACCAGTGAGAGTCCTTACTACCTGAATGCGCATGCACACTATTCAAAAAACAACCATCGCTCCCGCACCTTTTCCAACACAGTAGCCACACACTAAATGATTCACGGAGGAATCGCATCTATAATACCAGGACTGGTGAGAAGCGCTTTTACGCTTTATCGCATATTTTAACCACTATTCGGATGGATAACATTGCCAGTGCACAATATTCTGTACTACAAATATATTGTGGTTATAAAGCTGGTTATTACTCCTCTCAAACCCATGCATCTGTGCACATAATTATTCTATATTGCTAGGGCCCTGCAGCATACATACAATTCAAATGGAGAGCTCTATTGCAGTTAGGTTCATACAGGCATTATTGCCCATCAGTGTAAAACTGACAGGCAATCTATCGTAGGAAATTACGGATGGCGGACCTGGGGACCTTTATCAGGTCCCCGGCTGCCATGGAAACCCATCAGCGTCCCACAATGGTGTCGCGTGTGTGCCGATGGGGTGACAGAGGGAGCTCCCTCCGTCTGTGAAACAACTTACAGCAGACAAAAAATGGCGACAGCACACTGCGAACACCAATGCAACCTAAACCACTAAATATAAATAAATATGCATTACTGTTAATTGTACTTATAATAGGGAGGTTCTTAGTGCACTTTTTGATCAAAAAGTGTTTGCCCACCTGCCACGACAAGGCGACCTCTGTAAGGTGGGAACCTACTCTGCACATACACCCAGAACTGGGACTAAGCCTACATATATACCTGGGGATGGTAGGATCCAGCATTGAACTAATTAAAATCACCCAGGGCAGAATGGGAGGAGTGCAAGAACACTTTTTGATCAAAAAGTGCACTAAGAACCTCCCTATTATAAGTACAATTAACAGTAATGCATATTTATTTATATTTAGTGGTTTAGGTTGCATTGGTGTTCGCAGTGTGCTGTCCCCATTCTTTTTCTGCTGTATATTTGCAGTCACAGGTGTTCTTGCACTTGCATACACATTTTATATCATTTTGTTGGAATGTGCTGTTCAAACTTTTGTGTCGTTTATGTGAAACAACTTAGATGCCGCTGTCGCTATTGACTGCAGCATCTAAGGGGTTAAACTTATGGAATCTGAGTTCTTTCCAATTCCTGCAGCCGAAGCCTGTGTATAACAGCCGTGCTCCTGCTGCTGATCTTGTGGGTACAGTGGCAGTACCCACGAGATACGAGCGACTGATACCTCCATCACGATGCGGGGACTAGCAACGGCTCGTGACGGATATATTCGTCGCTCGTCATTAATGGGTTACAAAAGGTAGGCATACACTTATATAGCACCATAAGATCAATGCCATTATATTAATTATTCTTTAAAGAGAACATCTTAATGAGATTTAAGTACTCGCTTCAGTTTTAATGAATCATTCACTACATAAATGACTACAGAAATAGTCTACAAATCCAAAACACTATAGGTCTGAAATCCAAATACCGTAGAGTTTGCCGTGTTTATTCAATTGCATACCTAGCTTTATCAACTCGCTACCAGATTGTACGTCTCTTGCCCCACTTATTGATGAAGTGTCAAAATATTTTAACAATGTTCACTTATATATGTTTATTTATACCAACAAAAGGTATTTAAAGTTTTTTTTCTTTACCAAGAACCAGATCTGCTACTACAAGGCAATGAAAACCATGTGCCCTTGCACTTAAAGGGGGCTGTAACGGTTGGCTAAATTAATCTGTCCCCTCCCCCATCTGGGCCTCTGTTGCACAATATTTTGAAATGTATTCTTTTTCTTTCTTTATAAATAATTTTCTACTTTTTTGGTAGAATAAAATGTACTGATAAATTATGCAAATGTGCGCCATATGTTTGCAGCCATCACCTCGCTAACCTTCATAATAAAGAAAACAAATCCTTTACACAGTGTTTTGTTTTTTTACTGTAAACTAGATCATCAAGGTCTATACTATTTCCTATGCTGAAAAAAACAAGAAAAAAACAAGAGTCTGTGAGATATTCCACATAATTGTATGTTAAATGGGCAAATGTTTTTTTTTTTACCTACGTATAACTACAGAAAACGATGGGATATATCAAGAACACAATATGTTTCCGTAAGTCCCATAGTAGTGAATGTCAGTTACAGAAGTAGCGTCACATGCGGGCTACGCGGTTTCCATAACTACTATTCAGTTCTATGGGAGTTCTGGAAACAGCGTAGCTCAGCGAGTTATGCTGTTTCCGTAACTCCCGAGCATGTAATCAGCAACTGGCCAGGAGGCAGCGTGAGCCCAAAAAGCTAGAACAGGGTTTAGGGAGCCCCGTTCTAGACATAGGCGCGGGTCCCAGACAGGGGCACAGCTAGGAAACACTGGGCCCCTGGGTGACACACACAGCCTGCCCTTGTAGATAGTGCCCCCCTGTAAATCGTGCTATACAGCCCCCTCCTGTAGACCGTGCTATACAGCCTCCTCCTGTAGACAGTGCTATACAGCCCCCTCCTGTAGACAGTGCTATACAGCCCCCTCCTGTAGACCGTGCTATACAGTCCCTAACTGTAGACCGTGCTATACAGTCCCTCCCTGTAGACCGTGCTATACAACCCCCTGTAGAACGTGCCATACAGCCCTT
The DNA here is from genome assembly GCF_050947455.1 of Rhinoderma darwinii. Lineage (NCBI taxonomy): Eukaryota > Metazoa > Chordata > Amphibia > Anura > Rhinodermatidae > Rhinoderma > Rhinoderma darwinii. Next base: position 81,341,470 of record NC_134697.1, on the reverse strand, counting down.
CCCTGTAGACAGTGCTATACTTTCAAGTATCACAAAGTGGGACAAACGATGCGGCGCGCGGCGGCAATTTTTTTTTCCTTTTAAGCCACTCGTCTAATCCGACCCAATCCCCGCCCATACACACCCGGTTCAGCCCACACAGTATCATGCTCCCATAGTGCCTCCATACAGTATAATGCCCACATAGATGCCCCCATACAGTATAACGCCCACACGGATGCCCCCATACAGTATAATGCCCACACAGCTGTCTCCATACAGTACAATGCCCACACAAATTCCCCCATACAGCATAATGCCCCATAGCTGTCCCCACAGTATAATGCCCCCCCATAGCTGCCCCCACACAGTACAATGCTCTCCATAGCTGCCCCACACAGTACAATGCTCTCCATAGCTGCCCCACACAGTGTAATGCCTCCCATAGCTGCCCCAACAAAATATTGCCCCTCATAGCAGCTCCCGCAGTATAATGCCCCACGCAGTATAATACTCCCCATTGCTGCCCCACACAGTATAATGCCCCACATAGCTACCCCCACGGTATAATGCCCCACATAGTATAACGCCCCCTCATAGTTGCCCCCACAGAATAATTCCCCCATAGCTGCCCACACAGTATAATGCCCCCATAGCTGCCCCCATAATATAATGCCCCCATAACTGCCCACAGAATATAATGCCACCATAGCTGCCCCCACAATATAATGCCATCCATAGCTGTCCCCACAACATAATGCCCCCATACAGTATAATGCCCACATAGATGCCCCCGTACAGTATAATGCCCACACAGATGCCCCCATGCATTACAATGCCGAAACAAATTCCCACATACAGCATAATGCCCCACACAGTATAATGCCCCCACACAGTCTAATGCTATCCATAGCTGCCCCACAGAGTATGCCTCCCATAGCTGCCCCCAAAGTAGATTGCCCCCATAACAGCCCCCACAGTATATTGCCCCATGCAGTATAATGCCCCCATAGTTGCCCCACAGTATAATGCCGCACACATTATAATGCCCCCTCATAGCTGCCCCCACAATATAATGCCCCCACAGTATAATGCCGGCCATACAATGTAATGCCTCTCATACAGTAAAATGCTCCTATAGCTGCCACCATATGAGCCCCCTCCAATAACCAGTATAATGCCCCATAGTGCCGAATAGAAAAATAATAACATAATTACTTATCTATCCCCGTTCCCATGATGGGTGGAGGATCCATCTCCTCCGGTCTATGCTATAAGTGACTCGGAGCAGACAGGCGCGGCACATCACCTCATTGTGCCTGCCTGGGTCGAGCCGCTCACGGCAGAGTGAATGAGCCGTCAGCTCTTTACTCCAGCATTCAGGAAGCGGGATCAGCGCGGTCAGCGCTGTGTGGCTACGCGCCCAGGCTTAGGGTCCTGGTCACAATTGCGACCCCTAGAGCTACACCACTGTTAAAGTACCCTATGGCAGAGCAGGGCGATACCTCCCTGCTCTGTCATAGTGTTCAATAGCATCAGCATCCGAAGGACACAGACACTATTGAATGTGGCGTCGCTACAGCTGTAGCAGCCAAAGGGGCTGCTAGCGGAGACTCCGGGCATGGGGGGCCTTGCCGGCTGGCGGCCCAAGCCCCCTCATGCCACGGGCCCTGTAGCAGCCGCTATGGCTGCTACAGTGGTAGTTACACCACTGGTCCCAGAGGTGGGACCCGCATCTATCTGACATTTATGACATATCCTGTGGCTATGTCATAAATGTCCTTCATGGGAAAACGCCTTTAAAGTGTACTTGTCATTTTAAATATTTAGATCTACAGGGTTGCTTTTGAGCTCTACAAATGATTCCTCTGAATATAATGTAGTACATAAGGCGGGATGATTAATTAGTGATATTGGCATGTGAAGTTTACTACTTATGGAGCATTTATAAAAACTGCCTATCAATCCCATACACATAAATATAATACTATATTGGGTGTCTACAGGAAAAGGTCATTAAATCATCGTTTTGCTAGCTATAAACATAATTAATCACATTATCCTCTTTTATGCAGGAGTGCTGCTGTCAAAATGACAAAGTGGATATGGATATGGCAAAGTGGAAATCCAGGCTTTGGATTATAATTCTTTTTTACATGTTTTTCGATGCTAATTTAAAGCAACTAAGATTTACCATTAATGATATTCCTGTGGAGCTCTAAAACTTCTCTTTGTGTCACCCATCTGGAGACTTCTAGGTAGATCGTATGTAATGCCATACCAATTATCTAAAATGTGTTGTGATGCCATGGACATGTGGGCAATCTTATTCGTGTTTGGTGGGATTGTGCTCCCATTTGATTACTCTCCCTAGATCTGTTGTGATTTACGATACTCCTTGGGACCCTGCGGTGGCTTTATTGTCTAGATGATTTGCCCAATTTGGATCTAATGGTTCTATCACATATACTAGCAGGGACACGATAACATGGAGCCAAACATTGCAAAAAGCTCTAATGTACCCGGTGTATTGGAATATACTTCCTTGATGAAACATTTGATAGCTCTCCTGATTTTTTTTTTTTAGTTATATCATAAACTGTATTGTTGGAACAATGTAGAAACTAATATCTTTGTTATTTTTGTCTTTCTAAACTTTTCTTAAGAGTTAATAAAATGTGTTTTAAAGATTTGTTATTGATGTGTGATCGGTGAGAACTGGACCCCACCAATCATAAGAATGGGCCTTCGAAGTGTGGCGTTCTGCTGTCGCACAGATGAGAGCAAAGTAGTGCCCGGTAAAACTCCTAACGTCATTTTGTGATTTGTAGATGTGCTAGCAGTCCGACCCAGCATTGTAAAAATACGTCTCATATGAACTACACAGTGTATTTCCCATTTAAATCACTGGCAAGCTGTTTGCAGGCGTATTTTAAGTGTATTCTGGAGCATAAAATGCCTGTACTACGTTCTGAAATCTGCCTGAAAGTAACCCATGTGAACATGCCCCAACATTTCTTGCACACGACCGGGATCAGAGCGTGAAAAACGGTCCGTGTGTCAGCTGGATTTACCGGCCCGACCACGGTATAGGTGAACGGGACTCAAAACATCATAGACCTTTCTAATGCGGAGTCCTCGTTGACCTGTAGTTGAGCCAGGAAATCCGGCCGACACACGGACCGTTTTTCACGCTCTGATCCCAGTCGTGTGCAAGAGCTGTTAGAATGCATTCAGTTCAGTCAGGATCCGTTTTTCTAATATAGGCAGAAATTAGAACAATTCGATTTTTCACGCACGTACAATTTTAAGTGCATTATTTAGGGGATTTTTTAATGTGCTGTAGACGAGCAATTTTGGTATGTCTTTTTTTTTTCATTAAGATATTGGTGGTATCATGCCTGGGTCAGATATTTCATCCATTGAAAGTCTGTGGCACTTCAATCAGTTATTGTGTTGCAGTATAAATCACTGCCACCTTTACTCTCCTACATAAGACCATTTGTCTGAAACCTGCTGAAAGATTCGGTGGGGAACAGATAACCTTGAGATGCAGAAGTGAAAGATGGGCAGTGGCTTTATTACATCAAAGGGATCCATGCCGACATCTGCCATTAATCAGCAGGCACTGCCGTTTCCCAGGCATTAACAGTTCACTTACTGCAGAATTCCAAAAGTCATCGAACATCATGTTTCCAGACCTCCAACAATCGAAGAGTTAAAAATTAATGTTTTTGTTGCTCGACTGTTCAGGTGTAATCTTCAGATGTCCCCCAAACGCGTGTAGCGCAAACCATTATTTAGAAGATGCTTCACATTCCTGTTCCATCATCAAAAGCAAAGATCATGGTGAAGGCCCCTATGGTTTTTCTGAGCACAAAAACTCCTCCTAAAAAAAGAATGGAAATTAATCTCTTAAACGTAAACTGTTGAACTTAGACCCGAAGTAAACTAGTCAATACTTTGTAAAACGGCATCCACGTCAAGGCAAAAAGCCTGTAATGAAAAACACTATGTAATCTATACTTTTTTAATACTCAGGGGGCAGATTTACTATGGGGTCTGGGTCTAGAATGGGCCAAGAAATGCGCAACATTTTGGTGCAATTTTGATGTTTGCACTTCACTAGACACTTTTTAATAGGCTAAGCTTAAAAGGGCGTGGCTTGTTAGAAAGGGGATGTGGCTTAAAATGCACCAAAAGCTGGCTCGAAATTCTGTCTCAAAAAAGCCAACTCAAAGGAGGTATAAGGAAGAGAAAAGTGTCTAAAAGGTCACGCAAGACGCACCAAAGGTATCATGCAGCATGCCCCACTGTGATAAATTCGGCACATTTTGTGATTGCCTGGTCCGAGTTTACGCTGGCTTACTATTAAATGTGTTGTAAAACAAGATATGTAAAAGTGACTTATAGAGACTAACATACAGTGCTAAAGCCATTGGACAATGTGGCCACATGACGATCGTTGGATTGTTTTCATACATTTCTAGGCCTGCAGTGGCAAACCAAAGCAGATTTTTTTTTAGAGACGTATGGTTAGATTGATCATTCTTCTATTCCCAGATGGTTACGGACCCTATTGTAATATGTCAAGACACCCCTTTTAGGGAATATTTGATCAAAAGGATTATTTACATGCAAATGTTATGTTACATTTGTTGTTCAGGCAAATTTTAACTTAAGGGGTTTTCCCACGTCAGACATTTATGTTCCTATAAACATGACCCCACCTATTGGAACAAAGGGGACCCCTTAACCGGATTTCTTCAAGCATAGGCCGGCACTAGTGCATACAGGTAGAAACAAAATGTATGGGTGGCCAATCATTGCGCAGCTCTCTCTATTGAGGTCAACGGACACCCACCTATAGCAAACCCTGTGAATATGGCATAAATTTCTAAAGTAGAAAAGTTGTTTAAGCTGCCCATACACATGAGATAAATGTTGACAGATCATGCTGCTTTTGGCAGGATGCTCCCACAATCTAAGGCTAGATTCACACAAGCGTGGGGAAACTCTGACGTGAAAAACGTCACATTTTTTATGTCAGAGTTGGCCCCGTACGGGTTCCGTATTCACGTATCCTCATAGACTTGAGTCTATGGAGGGATCCGTGAAAACGGAAGATAATAGGCCAGGTTCTATTTTTCAACTGACCCTTCACACGGTCCGTTGAAACAACGGCCGTGTGAACGGCCCCATTGTAAAACATGTGTCCGTGTGACGGCCACTGTTTTAACGGCCGTTACACGGACATATTCAACGTTCCTGTGAATAAGGCCTAATGGGTATGGGTACCTCACAACGGCAGACGACAAGGAAAATAAGAGGCATTCATGCTGGATTTCAACATGCCGATCCTTCGTTCTGCCGGGAGATTAGCTGCTGTCAGAAGTGTTTGGAAGCTGCTTTACACCTTCTACTATAGTGAATAAACATGCACGCTCGGGCAAGCATGCAAGTTTATGTGCAGGACAGCGGAGAGAGCTAGCTCGATCAACATTTCTGTGTAGACCAGTATTAGTTATGCTAGTTGTAACAGGGGCCTGCAATAAAAACAGGTATAGGCACACGAGATTGCTTTATTTGACAACTTATACATATTTCCAGGCACTTGAACGGAGGAAGCGGTATACAACTGATGTCAGTCAAGTTAACCCCACGGGAGTCCCATCTGGATCTATGTATGGTGCGCATGTCTCTCTTGCTCTACTAAATTGTATAAATTCTATGAAGCATCTCGTACAATAAACACGTCCTATTGGTTAAACCAAATATTACTAGATCTGTTCTTCTACAAATTGATCATTATACAGAAAATAATGTGACATGGAGGTGGTGACCATACGGCATAGATTTTGAATAATATATCTAGTGCTCAATTAATCAGATTTTCACCTCAAACTTGAGCTTAAATAATGAGTCTTTTCATATGGTTCCCATTTCGTAAGCACATTGACTGGGGATACCTTTCAATGTTATTCTATGGAGCTTAAGCATCAAAACAGAGATTTCAGATACTTAGAGGAAAACAGTTAAAAGGATAACACATGAAGGTGTCCCGTTACCAGGATCATGGAAGATAAATAGATAGCAGAGAGATTTCATTAGTATGTTTTCTTGCAGGTTTAATACTTCACCTCTCACTGGTTATAAGATTTAAGTATAAGCGGTTACGAGGGAAATCCTTTGCTTTGCCATTGGAGATCTTTGTGTTAGAAAGCTTTATCCCCTAAAGACTAAATACAGTCCTATTAGATTGGGATTAAGAGTTTTAATTACATTAAATCTCTATGAATAAATGTTCTACTGAATAGTATTCCCTACATGTCGATTTTTTTAATATGTGCTCAAGAAAATAATAACAAAAAGTTACATAGTTACATAGTTAGTACGGTTGAAAAAAGACACATGTCCATCAAGTTCAACCAAGGGATGGGAAAAGGGAAGGTAAAAATTTCTACACATAGGAGCGAATATATTTTTTTGTTCTAGGAAATTATCTAACCCTTTTTTGCAGCATCTCCTGTCCCTGCTGTGACGGCTCCTGCGGTGACTATTCCATAGATTCACAGTTCTCACAGTAAAGAAGACTTGTCGCCTCTGCAGGTTGAACCTTTTTTTCTCTAGACGGAGGGAGTGCCCCCTTGTCTTTTGAGGGGGTTTTACATGGAACAGGATTTCACCATATTTCTTGTATGGGCCATCAATATATTTATATAAGTTAATCATGTCCCCCCTTAGTCATCTTTTTTAAAGGCTAAATAGGTTTAATTCTATTAATCTTTCCTCATAACTTAGATTCTCCATGCCCCTTATTAGCTTCGTTGGTCTTCTTTGTATTTTTTCCAACTCCAGGGCATCCTTTCTATGAACTGGAGCCCAGAACTGATCTGCATATTCTAGATGAGGCCTCACTAATGCTTTGTGAAGTGGTAATATTACATCCCTGTCCCGCGAGTCCATGCCTCTTTTAATACACGACAATATCTTTCTGGCCTTTGAAGCAGCTGATTGACGTTGCATGCTGTTATTTAGTTTGTGATCTACAAGCAGGGGCGTAGCTAGGGGGGCAGGCGGGGCATGTGCCCCGGGCGCAAGGGAAGGGGGGGCGCCGAAGAGCAGCTGATCGCTGCTGACAGGCGCCCCGTATGTCGGACACCTGCAGCAGCTTAGGAAGAGCCAGGAAATTACGGTGTTCTGACTGGGGTCTGTGACGGCCAGGGAGTGGACCAGTCCAGTCACCTGACTTGTCACCTGACCTCACATCAGTGACATGAGGTCAGATGACTCAGGTCAGGGGACAGGTCCACTCCCGTGCTGCAGCCTTCCAGCTCTGAAGTTACACATGCCGAGAAGCAGAGGAGGAAGCTCCGCCCACAGCCCATCCTGACCTGTCAGCAAGGAGACATGGTGAGTGTGTGTGTGTGTGTGTGTGTGTGTGTGTGTGTGTGTATATATATATGTGTGTGTGTGTAGTGTGAATACAGTGTGTGTCTCTGTGTTTGTATGTGTATATGTTACAGTGTGTGTGTGTGTGTGTGTGTGTGTGTGTGTCTGTCTGTGTCTCTGCATGTGTTTGTCTCTTATATCTACTACATTATCTGTACTCAGAGAGTTAGCACAATGTGTTATCTGTGGTGTTACATAGGACTGCAGGCAGCAGTTACTACATTATCTGTACTCCGAGTTATCACTGTGTTATCTGTGGTGTTACATAGGACTGCAGGGGACACAACTACATTATCAGTACTCAGAGAGTTATCACTATGTGTTATCTGTGGTGTTACATAGGACTGCAGGCAGCAGTTACTACATTATCTGTACTCCGAGTTATCACTGTGTTATCTGTGGTGTTACATAGGACTGCAGGTAACACTACTACATTAACTGTGCTGTGTACATATGTGCCTCTGTGCGTATATATGGGTCTGTTTGTGAATGTGTCTTTGTGCTTGTATATATGTGCCTTTTATGTATTTGTATATGTTCCTGTCTGTGTATTTATCTGCCGGTGTGTGTGTGTGTGTGTGTGTGTGTGTATATATGTGTTTGTACGTCTATATATTTACCTGTATGTATATATTCCAGAATGTGTGTATGTATATTTCCCTGTATGTCTAAATATCTGTCTTTATGTATGTACAGTATATATGTTCTAGTGTGTCCATATATGTGGTTACGTTTTGGTTTGTGTAGGGGGCGGCAATAGAGAGTCCCGCACAGGGCGCCATCCAAGCTAAGGCCGGTCCTGGCTGTCACCGACCCTAGTCAGAAGGATCTCCGCCGCTGCCTGCGCCGCCGCTGCCTGGCACTATTTACAAGGGGGGGTGTGTGGCGCTATTTACAAAGGGGCAGCGGGCTGTGTGTGGCACTATCTACAAGGGGGGGGAGTGTGCCGCTATCTACTAGGGGGAAGCGGGCTGTGTATGGCGCTATCTACAGGGGGCTGTGTGTGGCGCTATCTACAAGGGGGGCTGTGTGTGGCACTATCTACAAGGGGGGCTGTGTGTGGCACTATCTACAGGGGGCTGTGTGTGGCACTATCTACAAGGGGGGCTGTGTGTGGCACTAGCTACAAGGGGGGCTGTGTGTGGCACTAGCTACAAGGGGGGCTGTGTGTGGCCTCTTTAATTTATTTTCTGTTAATTTATTTTTATGTTAATTACATTATAGAACTACATCGCTTGTAAAATGTAGAAATGCTTTTATACTCGCGTTACATTAAAAAAATGGTGAAAAAAAAATTACACCTCATTGATTGGTAGAGAAAGAAAACATGGCGAGGGGGAAGGAGATGTCAGGAAATAAGTTGGGGGGGCGCCAATTTGAATTTTGCCCCGGGTGCAGGAGAACCTAGCTACGCCTCTGCTACAAGTACACCCAAATCCTTCTCAACAAGTGACTCCCCCAGTTTAGCTCCCCCTAGGACATATGATGCATGCAGGTTGTTGGTACCCAGATGCATAACTTTACATTTATCTACATTAAACCTCATTTGCCAACTGGACGCCCAAACACTTAGTGTGTTCAAATCAGCTTGTAATTCACGAATATCTTCCATAGACTGAACATTACTACATAGCTTGGTGTCATCTGCAAAAATAGAAATAGTGCTATTAATCCCATCCTCTAGATCATTAATAAATAAGTTGAATAATAGTGGTCCCAGCACTGAACCCTGGGGTACACCACTTATAACCGGGGACCATTCAGAGTAGGAATCATTGACCACAACTCTCTGGACACGGTCCTTGAGCCAATTGTCAATCCAATTACAAACTATACTATCTAAACCTATAGTCCTTAATTTACCCATTAGACGTCTATGGGGGACAGTGTCAAATGCCTTTGCAAAGACCAAAAACACTATATCCACAGCGGCCCCTCTGTCTAGGCTTCTGCTCACCTCTTCATAAAAACAAATCAGGTTGGTTTGACAACTTCTGTCCTTAGTAAAACCGTGCTTATAATACTATTTTTTGTCACATAATACTGTATATAGTCCCTCAATAGCCCCTCAAACATTTTCCCCACGATGGATGTTAAGCTTACTGGTCTATAATTACCCGGGGAAGACCTAGAACCATTTTTGAAAATAGGCACCACATTTGCCCTGCGCCAGTCCCTTGGCACTATACCAGTCACTAGAGGGACTGAAATAACTGAACTAAGCTCCTTAAGAACACTAGGGTGTATCCCATCTGGTCCCGAGTCCTTGTGTACATTTATATTATTTTATTTAGCTTGGACCATATCTACACTCAGCCAATTCCGTATATCAACTGATATATTAACAGCACTGTCATCGGCTACATCATCAGATAACTTTGTATCAGAATAAAAGCATTATCTAAGGGGGGGGGGATATATGTGGGGCACAACATACAATCAGGGAGGAGCCAGACCTCCAAGTAGGGCAACCTAGTTCACAAACAGAAAATATTTTATAGATTAGGATGAAGAGGCGGCTTCCTCTTTATACAAATATAATTTTTTTCAGGAAAACTCTTCTGTGAAAAACTTTGAAAACTCAGGGCGCATCCATCCCAATATGTAGAACGTCCCAAGAGACACAAATTCAGACAGCCTAGAGGGAGGAGGTTAAAAAAAAGTTAAGGTGCATTAGTTGAACAACGAACTAAAACATTCAATAGCTGGAGGCAAGCAGCAGCTTCACAGGTGGCATAGGGTTAAGAAACAATTCAATCTAGGAAGTCCAGCAGAACAACCGAAAACAGAAACCATGCAAACAAGCACAGTAAACCTAGTTCTAAGACCAAACAGGACACACAAAAACACAAGGTGGAAGGGGCTAGATGTCCTTTCATAGGGTCAAGGGGCTCCAGTTAATGTTTAATTTAATTCAATTAAAAATTCCATCTGTCCTACTAGTACACCGGGGCAGAAATACCCCATTATTGTGCTGCATTACAGTATTTCTCTGCAAATAAAAGGTAAACCGTGCAAATAACAGTGGAAACAACAGGCAACATTCAAGAACTTTCCTGTAAATCTATAAATATGGAGAATCATGTAAAACCGTATAAAACATTAACCATTACTCCACTAGTAGTGACCTACTGGGACATTACACTTACTTCCCATTTCCCTTTACTACGATCCCCTTTACACAAGTGCAGTTCTCCATGAAGGGCCACGCGTCCACATATCGGTGAGACCTCCTTTACACACACTTTATTTCAGCGTTTTAACCCCTTAATGACCAGCCTATTTTAAACCTTAATAAACAAGCCATTTTTTACGTTTTTCCATCGTCGCATTCCAAGAGCTATAACCTTTTTATTTTTGCGTCGACATAGCTGTATAAGGTCTTGTTTTTTGCGGGACAAGTTGTACTTTTTAATAGCACCATTTTGGGGGAAATATTATTTATTTATTAACTTTTATTAACTTTTTTTTGGGGGGTAATGGAAAAAAACCTGAAATTTCGCCACACTTTTTTGCGTCTTAAATCAACGCCGTTTACCATGTGATATAAATAACACAATAACTTTATCCAGCGGGTTGTTACGATTGCAACGATACCAAATTTGTATAGATTTTGTATGTTTTACTACTTTTACACAGTAAAAACGCTTTTTTTTCAAAATTATTTGTTTTTGTGTCTCCATATTTGAAGAGCCGTAACGTTTTTATTTTTTCGCCGATGCGGTTGTATGAGGGCTTTTTTTTTTGTGGGAAAACTTGTAGTTTTTATTGGTACCATTTTGGAGTAGATGCGACTTTTTGATCACTTTTTATCACATTTATATTAAGTCAGGATTCACAGAAAACATCAATTTTTCCAAAGTTTTTTATTACATTTTTTACGGCGTTCACCGTGCGGGTTAAATAATGTAATACATTTATAGTCGGGGTTGTTACGGATGCGGCGATACCAAATATGTGTAACTTTTTTACTTTATTTTGTTTTTTTAATAGTAAAGCACTTTGTAAGGGGAAAAGGTGGGTTTTTCTTTTTTTTTCACTTTTTTTTAATTAACTTTGTGAAACTTTTTTTTTTAACTTTTTTACTAGTCCCACTAGGGGACTATAATATGCGATTCTCCGATCGCTATTGTAATACACTGCAATACTTTTGTATTGCAGTGTATTACTGCCTGTCCGTTTAAAACGGACAGGCATCTGCTAGGCCATGCCTCCGGCATGATCTAGCAGGCATTCCCTCCAGGCAGACCTGGGGGCCTTTATTAGGCCCCCGGCTGCCATTGGAGACACAGACACTTGGTGATCTCATCGCCGGGTGTCGGTGGGATGAGAGGGAGCTCCCTCCCTCTCTCCAAAACCACTCAGATGCGGTTCCACGCTATTGAGCGCCGCATCTGAGGGGTTAAACGGGTGAGATCGATACTTATATCGATCTCACCCGGCAGAGCAGGGACTCTGGCAGCCGAGAGCAGGGAGATTTGACGGCTCCCTGCTCTGTTTACTTTATCCTGATGCAGTGCCGTAAAAAGGCATATGCATCAGAATAAAGCCCGTTAAGTGGCCGCCGTTAAAAGGCGTATTGGCGGTCACTAACGGGTTAAAATGCATGTGAACAATTCCATGGGTTTCAAGCATTTTTTTATATTTGTATTTGGTGGCATTTTCTATCTAGTATTAATTTGTAGGTACATTTTTTTTCTGGCAATTGCAGGGTTCTATAGAAAAACATATTGAAAGAATGGCAGAAAAAACAAACACTATACTCAGAGTATGCTGCGTTTTGAATAAAAAATGCTACAGAAACACCACAAATCAACACGCTGTGTAGGTAGGCTCTCTCAAAATTGTACTATATAGATTTCCAAGAGACATCTGGCTACAGCATTTTTGGACAAAAAATATACGTGGACATTTTTTAACAAAAACGCCCCAGAAAACCCAAATAAATGCGGTGTGTGAATCCAGTCTAATAGGGTCCACGAATTTCTGCTGCTCCTCTCCCAGATCTACCCCTAAGCTCTCTTATATAAGAGATGATGGATGGATGGATGGATGGATGGATGGATAAACATCTCCTTTAAATCACTTGTGGTATCTATCTATATATTGATTTCAATGGGAGGCGGAGGTGAGGTGTTTTTTTCGTGAGGTTTTCAGCTCACATTGAAATCATAAATGACTGAATTTTGAGGCAGATTTTTTCTGCCTGCAAACAAAACAAACTGTGTGAACAAAGCCTAAATGTTTCAATATAAATATAATTGAATCATGATGATAATAATAATAATGTCTAACTGTCATAATGTTTCCCTTTTCAGCACTAGAGTTTATCATGCAGGTGAACTTGTAGTGTCGTCCAGATGTGAGTCTAGTGATGAACATGATCAACATCTGTTGTACGTGGAATTTCAAATCTTTTCAGCTGCTTCGGCTTCCATACAAAATAGAGGCATATGTTGTACTTTCTTCTATCACAGCCTTGTGGTTTATTACTTTTGTTCCTTCATAAATACAACAGTTGACACTATATTATCTATAGCACAAGTTTTCAACACCCATGTGTACATTGTGTAAGGACGTCAATCCATTACAAAATTGTGGGTTTGTGGGGTCAATTCAAAGATGTAACTCTGTTTCCAAGTGGCTCATGTTTTTAATTAGAGCACAATGCTTAACTGGATGCAATGTACGGAGCTGGAAGCAGTTGGCTCCGTACATTGCATAGCGGCCGTGCTGCAGAACCTCAGCTCTGCTCCTATTTACTTGAATACAGTACTGCAGCTCGGCCGATATTCCGGAACCGGAAACCAACTGCTTCCGGCATGGACGTCCAGTGCCGGAGGCCACCAGAGAAGCTGATCGGTGCGGGATCCGGGTGTCAGACTCCCACAGATCATATACTGATTACCTATCCGGTGGATAGGTCATCAGTTATCTGCAGTGGACAACCCCTTTAACTATCTTTTATACAGCGTATTACAGTAGCAGCAGAGTGGATGAGATTTGAGCAAATCTCAGCCACTCAGCAGAAAAAAATCATCCAAAACAATGTTCATACATTGACCTGCGATGCGGTCTTTTAAGCCGTACCATGTCAATTTATGCCACGGAATCTCTGCTCTTCTGCTGTGGGTTTTCCCATTGAATTCAACGAGGAGGTAAAACCCACAACAAAGAGCTTGTGTTGCGACCTTTGCAGCAGAAACGCTACGATTCCGCCGCAAAAGTCGCAAAGGAGTACGAAAAAAAAAAGCTTTTTTCGGGTTAAAGTACTTTACCCCTGACTATTGTCCTAGCGACGCGATCCTGTTTTCTGAGTGTAGCCTGGCCTCCTGGGATGACGTTTTAACCCATTTGACTGCTGCAGCCAATCAGAAGCTGCAGCAGTCACATGGACTACAGCATCATCCCAGGAGGACAGGCTACGCTCAGAAGAGGGGGACACTTCGTCATGATAAGGGCGGGAAGTATAATTATTTTTTTACTATACCTGCAGTATTTCCGCAGCAGACATGCCGCCTGAAAAACTGCACCACAATTCCCTGCGCCTTACAGGGCGGATACGTTGTGTACTTTTACGCAGTGTATCCGTCCTGTGTGTTCATACCCTAAGGACACGTTCACCCGTTGCAAAATAAAAAATGTGTAAACGTGTCAAATACGCCAGGATTTCTTGTGAAGCGCTTTTTAAAACACAGGCATTTTTGATGCGTTGTCCATGTGTTTGTTGACGCGTTTTGATCGTGATTTTTGCACATTTTTTTGGATTAGGATTCCCATTGACTATAGGAACATTTGGTGCATTTGCCACGTTTTACGCGTCAAAGAATTAACCTGACGCTTCGTTTTTACACTACACGTTTTTTTTAAATACGCTTGCGTTAAAAAAACACGTATGCACTAACTGGGCGCTTTCCCATTGATTTGAATGAGATGCCTAATAAAGCGGGTTTTTTTATGCATATTTCGGCACGTAAAACCCGCCAAAATACACGCAGTGTGATCAGGGCCTTAAACTGTGCTCCAGCAAACTCTACATTCCTGCTGATACAACTCGCCAGGCCATAGGTTTCTCTACAGAGTTTCTGCTACTGCTGCTGGCAATACTTTGTTCCAGCAGTCTCAGCGTTCCAGATGAGATGTTGCCACTCCAGAGTGCCAGCTCTTACCTTTTCCTAAGTGCACAGTTTTATTTTTCAAGTCTTGATTTCTCCAACTACATCAGAAAGAAAGTGTTTAAAAATCATTTACATTACAGCTTTTCTTTTTTTTAAGTAGCCACAAGAGGGCTCCAACAGGCCACATGAAAAGTCGTGCATGTGTTTCTTTTTAAAGTTTTTGACAATCACCCGTACACCTACAAACAAGTGAAAAAAGAACGAGGAGTTGAAAAATTAAAAACTCCTTGCAAAAATAAAGGCATCTGCTTTCCAGGACTTAGAAGAGGCAGTGGCGTGACTACCACTGCAGCAGCCATAGCGGTGACCCCCGGTGGTTCCGCTAGCAGCCACGATGGCTGCTATAGCAGTAGCGACGCCACATTCAATAGTATCTGCGTACTTAGGATGCAGATACTATTGAACACTATGGCAGAGCAGGGAGGTATCTCCCTGCTATGGAATTTACTAGGCTACAGGCCTGCAGCCTATCAGGTGCAGGGACAGGATCCCTGCACAGGCCGGCGTGATGACATCAATGGATCCCGTCAGCGTTGAGGAGCTGCTCCGTTCGTTGTGGGAACGGGGCCTAGATGTGTACAATTTTTTTTGTTTTATTTGTGTTGGGGGCACTATCTACAAGGGGTGTGTGAAGCTATCTACAGGGGGGCACTATTTACAAGTGGGGGCTGTGTGGCGCACCCAGAAGAGGGGGGCAGTCAAACGTTTTCGATGGGGCCCAGTCTTACCTAGTTACACCCCTGAGAAGAGGTAATATACTTTTAATTTACCACGACAGAACCATTTTACCATTTGTGCTTTTAATCCAGGTCTTGCTCCGATCATATAATGTTATTAAAATCAAGGGTTAAAATAAGTGGATTGCTGAAATTTCATTTATATAAAAGTCTAAAGGAGTGTCATGAACAACAAATTTTCGAATCCACTCATACATTGGAACGGTTCCCTTTTTGCAACCAGGAGATCTCAGTAAGATACCAGTCTATACACTACATTCTGGACCCTGAAATGTTCCCAAAATGCCTTTACTTTATTTTTTTTCAGTAAATCATCACATAAATAAGTAACGCAGAAACGGTCAGGCCTTTTTGCCATAGCAGTACTATAAATGGCAAGGAGCTTTACGCTATTCCTCAGCAAGTATTGTTCTATATAAATGTACAAATCACTGTACAGTACAGATGTAGCCAAGTTTATCTTGCTGCAGCGTGATATCACACAACAAAAGCCATTGAAAAGTAATTGAAAATGTCTAGTTAACGTTTCTTGCCACTGGGTATTTAATATGTTAAGAGTCAAGATAAAGATGGCTACATCGGTATATCCAGAGGGGCACATCAATCAATAGTGTCAAAACTTTAGAAAAGGGAAAGTAACTGGTACCGCATTTACCTACAGGGTACACAGTACATAATAGATTTGTGTTAGTCCAGGTTGTATTTCCGTGCCTTTTTCTTTCAGATCGGTCATAAATGCTGTAGAAAAAGATATAAAACGGTGCACATCTTACAGAAATATGCGCGCTTAACTGGTGCCATTTTTCGAACACACAGTATGCAAACTTTCTAATGTATTGATAAATAAGTATTGTGAACAGGAGTGTAACTCCTTTGGGCCCTAGGGCAAATTTTACACCTAGCTAGACACCTGATGTAACGAGACCCAGGTCTTCAAAAAGTTTCACCTTGGACTCATCAGTTCACAGAATATTATCCCAAAAGTCTTGGGGGGGGGGGGCTCATCTAGATGTTTTTTGGGAAATGCGAGACGAGCCTGTGTGTTCTTTTTGGTCAGCAGTGGTTTACTTTTAAAATTAAAATGCTGGGACTGTGGGAAAATACATGTAATTGGGTCAACAACTGCCTCAAATGATAGAAAACAGAGGATGGTTATTAATGGTACATCCTCAGAGTGGGTCAGAGTTACCAGTGGGGTACCACAAGGGTCAGCATTGGGGCCTCTTCTATTTAATATGTTTATTAATGACCATGTAGAGGGGTTACAGAGTATAATTTCAGTATTTGCAGATGATACTGAGCTCTGTAAAGTAATCAACACAGAGGAGGATAATGTAATACTACAGAGGGATCTGGGGAAGCTGGAGGTTTGGCCAGAGAAATGGCAAATTAAGTTTAATGTGGATAAATTGAAGGTTATGCACTTGGGTCGAGGAAACGAATTTTACAATTATGCATTAAATGGCAAAACACTGGGTAAAACTACTACTGAAAAATATTGGTGGACAGTACATTTATCTTTAGCAACCAGTGCCAGGCAGCTGCTGCCAAGGAAAATAAAATCATGGGATGCATCAAAAGAGCCATAGATGCTCATGACAAGAACATAGTTTTGCCTCGATCAAAACCACTGGTCAGACGACACATGGAATATTGTGTACTATTTTGGGCACCTGTGTATAAGAAGGACATGGCTGAACTAGAACGAGTGCAAACAAGGACGACCAAGGTAATTAAGCGAATGGGTGGATTGCAGTACTAAGAAAGGTTATCAAACTTGGGGCTATTCAATTAAAAAAAAAACACAGGGGTCTGCAGACCATATTAGTGATTACAGTATTGTTGCATTCAGTGACTCACAGGTGACTTCTTCACATATTAAAGCTTCTCACTTTCCCTTTTCTTCTAGACCACCATGAAGACCTCTTCCAGCCACGACTCATCTCTATAGAATTAGAAGTACAAACATTTTTGGCACCTTGATTTTCCAGCACCCTCCTCACCTATTCCCAACCCTGTACATAAATTCATAGTGGCCCAGATGGTAATAATGCCCTACTTGGTGCCCCACACAGTAATAATATCCCCTTTCGTGCTCCACACCGTAATAGTGGCCCTAAAGAGTAAGTGTCACCTTTAGGCCCCACACAGTAATCGTGATCCTCTTAGTGCCTCACACAGTCATAGTGCCCCTCACAGTAGTAGGAACCCCTTTGTGCTTCATACACAGTAATTCCTCCAAATCTGCCGCCAAACATTAATGTCTCTCTGTGCAACACAGTAGTAATGTCCACCGCTGGGCCATCACACAGTAGTAATGTCCCACTTTGTGCCCCAACACAATAGTAGTGCTTTTGTGCCCCCTATATTAGGTATCTCCATATAGTAATTAGATGCCCCATATAGTGGTTATGTGCCCCATATAGTAGTTAGGTCTCCCCAATTAATAGTGCCCTCATATAATAGTTATAATGGGGTGGGGGGCTAAGTGACTCCATTTAGTAGTTAGGGCCCACCACAATTCCAATGAATAGCGCCCTTATATAGGGATTAGGCCCCTCACCCACCCCATTAATTGTGCCCTCATGTAGTAGTTAAGCCCATCCCAATAATAGCGGACCAATATAGTAGATGGGCCCCTTTGCGCCAATGAAAATTAAAAAACTGGTACCGCGAACTCCAGGACCTATCTCTACCACTTTCCCTCTGATTGCAACACTTTGATAGCAGCTGGGTTTCCCTGAATGCTATCATGACCCAAGGAGGCAACGTCCCTAAAGCTTCCCTGAGGTAGCCACGTAAATAGCTAGTTACGTCACTAGGGCTATCCCAGAGATAGCCAAGGACTGCGGCTGCTTTGAAAGCTGCTGGAGACCCAAGCTATCTTGGCCCAGAAAAACTCAGTTTCTGCATTTTCCCTGGGGTAGCCTTAGTGACAAAGCTGACCAGTGCAGCTCCAGTGACGTTGCTTTATTGGGCTATGATAGCAGCCAGAGACTCAGAATACTATCAAAGTGTTGGGCCATTAGGTCGGGCTGGGTCCTGTGGGCCTCTGCTGTGTCGGAAAACTCCAGTGTAACCGTCCATATATGGACAGCTACATCACTGGAGTTTCCCGATTTTTCCGTTAAACAGAGGCCAGCGACGCATACCTAACAGTGGCATCCATCACCCATAGGCTATAATTGTATACATATAATGGATACATCATGAATAGGGTCATGAGAGTTCATGACATATCTGTTAAAAGGATATCAATATAGCCTTTGGACAACGAATACCACTGATAGATATCAGTCATAGCCTACTTTAACATATACATTGAGAGCTTTTTCCTGACGATTACGTTAAAAACATAGGCAAAAATATGTGATATGCACAGGGCTTTAGAGGTTTGCGACCTGTGCAAGTGCACAGGGCACTGCACCCTCCCAGTATAAAGGGGGCGCCACTGGACCTGCCATTTGAGAAGCTCTATATCCTCTGCTCCTGGTTACACACATAGAGGAGACAGGAGCAGAGGCAGCAAGAGGAGATAAGCAATCTCCGTCCACACCCTGCCCCTGCAAGAAGTCTGTGAGCCTGTGCAGCAAAGAAGGAGGTAGATGCCTATTGAAGATTCTTTCTGCAGCTTGTGCCTGTATATGTGTCTCTCGGTCTATATATGTGTCTGTGTAAAAATGTCTGTGTTTATATGTGTATCTGTTCCAGTATATGTACAGTCCTGGCCAAAAGTTGAGACTGACAAAAATTTTGGTTTTCACAAAGATTGCTGCTTTCGTTTTGATAGTGGCAATTTGCATTAACTCTAGATTGTTATTAAGAGTGATCAGATGAATTGCAATTAAATGTAAAGTCATTTCTTTACATAAAAATTAACTACATCACAAAAACCCCATTACCACTGCACTTCAGCCCTGCCACAAAATGACCTACTAACATAATTTCAGTGATCTTCTCGTTACCTTAGGAGAAAGTGTTAACGAGGACAAGGCACTTGATATAATTCAATCAGCATGACAGAGTGATAAGAGCAGACTGGTTGCTTTAAGAGGGGGTTGGTGCTTGAAATCATTGTCTTCTTCTGTTAACTATGGTTACCTCCAAGGAAACACATGCAGTCATCATTGCTTTGCATCAAGAGGACTTTACAGGCAAGGACATTGCTGCTTGTAAGATTGCCCCTAAATCAACCATTTATTGGATCATCAAGAACTTCAAGAAGAGAGGTTCAATTGTTGTGAAGAAGGCTTCAGGGCACCCAGGAAGTCCAGCAAGTGCCAGGACCGTCTACTAAAGAGGATTCAGCTACGGGATCGTTTCAACAACAGTGCAGAGCATGCCGAGGAATGGCAGCAGGCAGGTGTTAGTGCATCTGCATGCACTGCAAGACTAAGGCTTTTGGAGGCTGGCCTGTTGTCAAGAAGGGTGGCAAAGCGGTCTCTTCTATCCAAGAAAAACATCAAGGATAGACTGATATTCTTCAGGAAGTACAGGGATTGGACTGCAGAGGACTGGGGTAAAGTTATTTTCTCAGATGAAGCCCCCTTCAGACTATTTGGGACATCTGGAAGAATAATTGTACGGAGAAGACAAGGTGAACGCTACCATTAGTCCTGTGTCATCTTAACAGTAAAGCATCCTGAGACCATGTGTCAGGTTGCATTTCATGCAAGGAAGTGGGTTAACGCACAATTTTGCCTAAGAACACTTCCATGAATAAAAAATGGTATCTAAACATCCTCTAAGAGCAACTTTTCCCAACAATACAGAAGCAATTTGGTGGTGAACAAGGCTTTTTCCAGCATGATGGAGAACCATGTCACAAGGTAAAAGTGATAACTAAGTGGCTCAGTGAACAAAACATTTATATTTTGGGTCCATGACCAGGAAACTCCCCAGATCTTAAACTCATTAAGAACCTGTGGTCAATCCTCAAAAAGTGGTGGACAAACAAAAAGACAGCAATTGTGCTTGATCCATTCTTACCTAATCAGTGCTTGGAGTGATCAGTCAGGATTGGGCACAGAAGCGGATATCCAGCATGCCAGGGAGAATTGCAGTAGTCTTGGAAAAGAAGGGTCAACACCGTAAATAGAGTCGTTACATAAACTTGATGTAATTGTTAATAAAAGTCTAAAAAGTTATGAAATGCTCATAATTGTACTTCAGTAACCACAGAAACAACGGACTGAAAGATCTAAAAACACTAAAATCAGCAAACTTTGTGAAAACCAAAATTTGTGTCAGTCACAAACCTTTTGGCCAGGAGTGTATGTATAATCTTTGTGAGTTACAACACTGGGAGATAATGGGAAATTATTACTGGAGGATTTATGTGTTCATCACTGTGTGACACCCTTTTGTAACTGATGGATTGGACATCACTTTGTTGTATCATATACAGTGAAGAAATTCTGTTCAAAGATGGTCCATGTTCCCAGTTAAACTCCCAAAACTTAAGGGCACTTTCTACAGCAGTCATTTTTCTTTCAGCCATTTCTCTTAAATACAGCAATACATCCAAGGAGAGAAAAGGTCACCAGCAGAGAACCTCAAGGATCTCTGGAGAGGCTCATTAATTCACATCTACAAAGTAAGCTACTTTCAAAAAGAAGAGCAGACCAGGAAAATGGCCAACCAAAGTGATTGAAGATGTAGTTAAACTTATAGAATGGACAAGTGCGTGACATCTATAAACTACTACCACTTACTGTGCAACTATTCTCCAGGGTGCAAAAGTCAAACAGTATAAATGAGAAAAAACAAAAAGGCGAAGTAACAAAAACAAAAGAAAAAAATACTATCAGTATGTTTGGTGCAACATTTGAAATACTTTGAGATACAGCTGCTTTGTATCCTGTACACAGAGCATCTGTATCTACTTTTTTACAGCCCCCCCCTTTAGATAACGCCATACAGCCCCCTTTGTAGATATCTACAGAGGGGGCTGTATGGCGTTATCTACATTGGGGGGGCTGTATGGCGTTATCTACAGAGGGGGCTGTATGGCGTACAGCCCCCCGTAGCGAACGCCATACAGCCCCCCCTGTAGAGAACGCCATACAGCCCCCCCTGTAGAGAAAGCCATACAGCCCCTGTAGGGAATGCCATACAGCCCCCCCCTGTAGGGAACGCCATACAGCACCCCCCCTGTAGGGAACGCCATACAGCCCCCCCCCCCCTGTGGGGAACGCCATACAGCCCCCCCCTGTGGGGAACACCATACAGCCCCCCCCCCCCGTGTAGGGAACGCCATACAGCCCCCCCCTGTAGGGAACGCCAAACAGCGTCCCCCCTCCCAAAAAAAGCCGACCTACAGTGTGTCCTACAAAAGACATGTATCCCCTCCCCACAGGATAGGGGATACATGTGTGATCGCTGGCAGCAATAGGGAGAACAGGGGACCGAAAGTCCCCTGAAGTTCTCCATCACAAACCTCTGACTTACGGCGTCTGCGCAGCTCAATAAAAATAAAAGGAGCGCTGGTCACGCATGCGCACAAGCGCAACCGGCGCTCAATTCATTTCTACGGAGCTGCCGACACAGACCCCGGAAGTCCGAGGTTTGTGATGGAGAACTTCAGGGGACTTTCAGTCCCCCATTCTCCCTATCAATGCCAGCGATCACACATGTATCCAATATCCTGTGGATAGGGGATACATGTCTTTTGTTTAATGGCAGAGCGGAGAGATACCTCCCTGCTCTACCGTAGTGTTCAGTGGCGTCGCGCTGTAGCAGCCATAGCGGCTGCTAGCGGAGCCTCCGGCCATGGTGGGGGCCCGTGCCGGCGGGCGACACGGGCCCCCTCATGCCGCAGGCCCCGTAGCAGCCGCTACGGCGGTAGTTACGCCACTGATGTGGATCTTGGCTAAAAGGGGAATCCCAAGGGAATATCCCTCTATATAGGGTCATTTTAACAAGTATTTGCCAAAAGTAAATTACACGTTATATGGTGTAAATATATATATATACATATATATATATATATATATATATATATATATTATACATATACACACAAATACGTACATAAACACCATATGAAGTGTAATTTACTTATGGCAAATATTTGTTATAATGGCCCTATATAAAGGGATATTCCCTTGGGATTCCCCTTTGAACAAAGATCCACATCTAGTGCAGCACTTGGAGCTAGAGGACTGATAGGTGCCCCTTGTAACAATGTACAATCATTTGTATTACAACTGGAATTGCAGCTTTTTACTTTTCTCTCCACTTCGCAATAGTCTCAAGAAAAAGGGACTGGTTTTAGCCAAAGGGAGTGGGACGTCCATGAAAATGACAGATTTATCATAATTCACGCCAGAAACTGCACCG